>NW_009701752.1:3615-110451 GCF_000703405.1 Apaloderma vittatum
AAGTGGATCTGTTTCATATAGCTGCGGACCCCTTTTAGGCAAATGAAGCTTCAGAGGAGACAGTGCAGCTCAAGAAGACTGCTTTCCTGATTCAGTCTGGGTTAGGGAACTAAAGCTGGATGGTAGGAATGCCTTCCTTAGTGTATTTTGTGTCTTGTTTCATCCATCATTTAAAAATGGAAATGACCCTTGGCAAAGAAATTGCAGTGTATTTTCTGAGATTAGGGCCTTTCGATAGGTCCTTTTAGTTAAAGCTGTAAATAAAGGTCTCTTGTTCCTTGAAAACATAGGCTTTTTGAATAGGAAAAAGAAGAATAATGCTGGAATTGTCAGCCACTATCCTGCACTCTCTGGAGCCCTATATTGAAGGTACAAAGTTTGCAGATCATTCTTTCCACACTGTGTCCGTACTGGTTGCAGTATTCTGCAGAGATTTCTTAGATAAGGTGCTTCTGTAATGTTGAATGATTCTGCCTCTGTCATGTGGGTTGTAAAACCTAATGGCTGATGTCTGAACAGCTCCACTAGTGATAACTGCTTTCCTCATCGCTTATTCTCCCTCCTTTTTCTAGGTCTTAGCTTGCTGGTTAAATTAGAGACTTATGTTAATCTAATGGCTCCTTCCTGTTTCTCACAGGTGTCTCTCTTGCTGCCATGCTCTGTACAGTCCGTTTCTTTCCAGCCAGAAACAGACAATCGCTCTAACTTTCCTAGTGACAGAGCATTTCACATATTTAAGAAACAAAGGTAAGTTTCTTCTACTATTGCTGTATGGCTCGCAGGGTATAATCGTTCCATGACTGTGAGCAAAGGATATTGTCTCATGTATGCTACATGCTGTAGAAGAATCTTGAGACTTTCATTCTTATTTTACCAAAAAAAGAGAAAAAAGAGAAGTCTTTGTCCGTATCAACTGCAGGAGCTAAGTGCATAATGTCTTTAGAGAAGAACCGCCTAATTCTTCAGGAGTAGTTATTGAAATTTCTGGTAAAGGCCAGTGCAGTCACCCTGGATTGCTCCTGCGTAAAAATCTGGTACGCTTTTATTCTTCCTGCCACCTCCCTCCATGCTCGCAGCAACAGGGTGAGGGCAGAATGGCAAGTTGTCTTGGTCCTTTTTTTCTCTTCTCATAGGTATTATTTCATGTGGCTTATTCTTTCCTGCCTCTCAGTCTTCAGTGTGTCTGGTAATGGGTGGTTTGGTCATTCCATCAGAGCTTGGGCATAACAAGCTTAAGCACTTGCTGTCAAAGACACGGAAGATGGAAACTCGCTGAAGTACCCTAACATTAATGAGTTTTGCAAAGGTATCTGATTGCTTAGAAGCTTGAGCTGTTTAATCTGAGGTAGATTCTTGCTGGGGAATTTAGGAGCAATAGAATATTCAGGTGTTGGTACTTCAAATTTTGAAGAGTGGGAAATCATAGCCTTAAATATCTTGATTCACAGGGACATATTTTATGAACTACTGCGTGAGTGGGAGGATAACCATGAAAAAACTGGATGGGACTTCGAAAGAGTTTTGGGCAACAAGATCAGGTAGGAGTCTCATGCTGCTTGAGCAAGCTCTTTAATGTACCTGAACGTATCTGGGAGCTGAATGTTTCAATTTTCTTTCTAAACAACATCATTACTGCGGGAAAGCAAGACTTTTTATCTTTAGGGCTGTGTTTGCTCTACAGGTCCTCAGGGAGAATTTTTGTTTCTGTGATCGACAGATGGGGCTCAGTGCTTGGGAAACTTGGTTATAAAGATGTTACTTTTTGCAGTGGCCTTTGGAGATTGCTTTCTTTAAAGCAGTTGTTTTATGCTTTTCATTATAGTTTGAGGTTAGAACACCTTTTCTGTACTACCGTGATCCAGTCAAGGTTTTGTAATGTTTTCCTTCACAGGGCCATGATGGCTCACCTGTCTGCAACCTGCAACCACAGCCATTTTGCCAGGCTCTTTCAGAAACAGCTTATCCAGGTAAATGACTTCGGGTTTTTTAATGGAAATAGGTATCTTGGCCTGAGAAAACAAACTGTGTCTTGCAAGTTTCTTTGAGATTTTCCTACTGAGATTTTTGGGGGGAGAAACAAGTTTTCAGGATGGGAATTTCCTTCCTTTTCCAGAAATACAAATTAGTGATAAATTACTGATGAACACTAAGCACATCATGAGCTATAAGAATTCATTTTTTATTGTTGTTTACTTTTAGCTTCTGATATTCTAATTTTTAGAAATTTTAAGGATATATTTTGACATATATCAAATGCAGAGCTTCCCAGTTATATATGCAAAGAGTGTCTGGTTCTTCTGTGTAGCACTGCAACAGCCTCTTTTTGATGTAAGTGCTGCTGTTGTAGTTTGCAGGAGTTTTTGGCTGGTTTTGAGCATCATTTGACTTCACTGTGACTGAAGGCACAAAAAAAGAAAAGATGCTTCTGACTGGAGTGTAGATATTCATTGCATTCCCTGTAAATGGCTGGCTAATTGGTGGGTTCCTTTTGGATAGCAAAACAGACACAAAACCTCTCCCTGAATATTAGCCCACACACATTGCCAGCAAGTTGTGATCAGCTGCAACGTCAAAAAGTCCTCTAGTGTCCACTTTAAATTTGCATCAGCGTCCTGTCTGATGTGTGTGTGTTCAGGGAGATTGTGGGAAAGAGGTGAGATGGACTTGCACCAGCAGGATTTAATTAGGGTCAGCTACTGCATTTCTTCTTCCTACCTGTGCCTTCTTGATGAACGCTGCAGGGTCTCTAAAGGGTGACCAAAGATTAAACTGAAAACTGGGAGTCATCCGTGCATCTGATGGGTCTGGCTAGAAAGTTTTGCGGAGTCTTGTGTGTAGTTACTATACTCGTGCAGAAATGAACCTAAACTGAGGATTTGTGTTGAAGGCCTGATAATTTAAAGGTTGGAAAGCAGAAGAAGGTGTTCTTTTGGGAGAGGAAGATGCTCAATTTGGAATAAATGGACCTAGTAATTCTTCGCTTGATACTCATAGTTAAATGTTGCTTTTTGGTATGATTTCCCTCATTAAAGCTATCCTGACTTAGAAATGGGAGTATGCAGTCATGTTTTCCCTTTACTCAGCATTGGTTCGGTTACAGCTGGAGGACTGTACCCAGTTTTGGGCTCACCAGTACGAGAAAGATACTTACTAGAGTCCAGTGCAGAGCCACAGAAATTATTAAGGGACGAGGGCATTTTTTGTATGAGATGAAGCTGAGAGAGCTGGGACTGTTTGGCCTGGAGAAGGCTCCAGGTTATCTTTGCACTATGTACAGACTCTCGATGAGAGGGAATGAAGAGGGAACCAGCATCTGTTCTCTCCACGCATCTGGATGTAGCCTGCTGGATATGGCCAAGTTAGATGTCTAGGATCCATCTCTCGAGATCTCTAAGCCATTTATGGCCGAGGTGGCACGTTTTGGCATGAGGACAATAGACCTTTTGTACGTGGGCTGCCTGAAAAGGCTGTGCTTGGATTGCTCCTAAAGCAAGATCTTGTGAGGGAGGGAGGATGTGTGAGGCGAGAGATGAAATGAAATGATACCTTGTTACCAGTTTCCCACCTTGATGCTCTTTCTGTCTCCTCAAGATGTGTAAAGGTCCTATTGGCGGTGGTGCAAGCTGGGGAGACACCCCAGACCAGGATGTCCTTAATATGCTGGGTTCTGATAATCTGAGCCGTCTGAAGAGGCTGCAGGAAAGATTCGTTGTTCCTCAGAGCATCAGAGGGCCTTGTCCACCCCCTTCATTCCCGGGGTGCCAGCAGTTCTTCAGGGACTTCATCCTCAGCGCAGGAAGGTTAGCTGCCCGTGCTCGCTCTTTCCTTTGTGAAACGTGTGGGTGAGTGGGGAACACCAGTGTGCTGGTGCTGCAGCGGGGAGTTGTCTGGAGCATGTCAGGAATGTTTTTAAGCTGCATAATGCCACACGTGGTGTTCTCAGCCAGCACGCACAGCGAGCATGTTAATAAGCAGGTTCTGCCTGGAGCATAGAACGTGTTTGTGTGTGTGTGTGCCACATTAGGAGTAGTTTCTTTTCTATAAAACCATAATACCTTGTTACAGGCCATCAGCATTTCCCAGTGCCAAGGTGTGTGGTGTTGCCTGGCAAGGCCACTCGACTGGCCAAATGTTTTTTGTGTGGTAGCGCATGATGCTGAGTTGTTACGAGATGAAGCCAGGTTTATGATTTTGTTTAATGAGGTTTTCACCATCCACAGCATGGAGGAGTTGTGGTCTGTGGGAGATTTGACTCTTGAGTTCAGTTACTTTACAGCTGCCTGCTTCGACAGATCAGTACTATTATCCTTATGCCGGGCCTTGCTAAATAGCATCTGTTTGAAAATGTACAAAATAAGAGTAGAAAAGAAGGGGATCAGCCAGTACTAATCTTGTCCCTTGCTTTCTTGTCTGTCAGTGTGTTACATTCGGTATCTACTGATGCTTGATACAACTCATGAGACAAGCTTGGAATTTTGCAGTGTGGTAGTTGAGGTTTCGCTGCTGTTTTCAGCCCAGTCTGACTCATCATCTTTTGCTGAAGTTACCAGTTCAATCAGCACCTGATGGATAGTCTGTGCCTGAAGATACTGGAACTCAATGGCCTTACTCTGGTGGAGCATGAGCACGGTGATGGGGAAGCAGATATGGATGAACAGGTAAGCTTGGTTTTTGCAAACACATCAGGCAGGAATTTCCCTGAGCTGTTCCAGTACTCGGACAATTACTGGCTTGATTGTGAGTTGCTTGGAGCTTCCACTGCTGTCTTTGCAGATCAAGAGCTTCTTTGTTTGCTTTTGTTATAACTCTGCAGCTTGGTTATGGAGCCTCTTGCCATTTTTTTGCGTGTTTCAGGATGTTTCATATGACTGTGTTGTAAGAGATGATGCACAGTAGTTTGAAAAGTGCAAACCTCCTTTTCAGGTTGTTAGTACCCTGTGTTAGATCAGTGAAATGACTGACTCCCGTTGTTGCACTCAGCTGCAGCAGCTCCTTTTCCATGGAGAAAGATTTTTAGTTGGAATGACTTTGTAGTCATGCATGTTCATACCCGTTCAGATGTTCCTTCAGTCATCTGTACTTATCAGAGGTGTCACTGCTTACGGTCTGTTAGCAAAGCAGCAGCTGAAGGTTTGTGAGGACTTGCAGAGCAGACATGGCGTAAAGGAGGCAAGAGATCAGCTCTCTACCCTCTCGTTGACTCCAAAGTTGTTAACGGGTTGATGTGATTGAGCAGCTGGTTGGTTTAGAAAGCTCTTGTATTAATTTTGTCTCGCTGTGAAGCAGTGGAGGCAGAAACAATTTAGAATGCTTGATAAATAGGTCTTTTGAGAACTTAGCTTTATTAAAAGCAGTGGTGAAGCTACGCACTCCTTTTACATGAAGGGGGTGGAAGTTTAATTGCCATTTAGGATAGCATTGCCCAGCTTGCTTTTCTTCGTTTCAGGATGAAAAGAAGCGTTTCACTGTGGTCCTGTTAAGCCTACGACTCCTCGCCAAGTTCCTGGGGTTTCTTGTTTTCTTGCCATATCGCACCATGGATCAACCGACTAGAGACTTGCAAGACTCTGCTGTAGCATTAAGAAACCAAGTAAGAAAACAAGCTCTTCTAAGAAATCTAGCGTGGCCTTTTGCTTGACAGGCAGGTTTTCTAATCCAAGGAAGAGATTGTGAAGATTTTTATGCCCTTTCAAAGCGAGCCAGTGGTTTCTGGGATGATGTTATACGCTTCTGTGCTCCTACTGCGTGTTCTGGGGTTGGGAACAAAGGAGAGAAGAGTTTGCATAAGCTAGAGGAGAGGGAGCCAAGCACTGATGGTCTGGGGCTGTCATAGCAGAACTCTGACCTAGCTAAGGTGACTTGTATTTGTAGTTTGAAATGCAGTGACCAGGAATGTTTCTGTGAGTTTAGCATCCACCTCCTGGCAGTGTGTCATACTCAGCGCAGGGAGGCAGGGGTTAGACCTTGACTCCACTTGTACGTAGTCAGACTCGTAGCCTTGCTTTTGAAAGCCCTGGTAGGACCTCAGCTTGGTGTCGTAGTCTGGTTTTTACCTCTGTTCGCGTGCAAATAAATGTTTTCTTAATCCAGAAAGTCATCTTTTATTTGCACAGAAGGTGAAATTCTAGAAAGAAAAGTCAAAATATAGGTAAAGTTATTCTTTTAAGGATAAAAAAGTAACTTCAAGCTGCTGCTTTAACTTCTGTTTTCCATTTAGACCCTGCCTGTACTGGATGTTTTGAAGCTTCTGAGACAATCTATTCGGGACCAACGTTCCATCCTCACTATCCCTTGGATTGTGGAGTACCTTTCCCTGGTGGATCATATTGCTCCTTTCCTTGATTACTACAGGAAAGTATTTTGTCTCTTGCTGCAGGTATACAGGTAAGAGCCTGGGAAAGGATATTTATTAAGAATTTCTCTGTGAAGGTTTGCTTACTTAGTTGAGGCGCCTGGTGTTCGAGAATGCCTGCTGGCCCTAGCTTGAGATTCTTAAAGTGCTTTTTTGTTGCAAATCATAAGCACTTCTCATTTTGCATAAAACTGCAAAGGGTACACATCCTAAACTCAGAAGTTAATACTTGATTTAAATGTGTTGTTTTTCATTAAGTAAACAAAACTCTTTAAATCCCTACTGACTCCTCCTACATCTGCAGCTGTGAATTTTCAACCTTGAATTTGAACCTTAAACCTACAAGGTCTCCCATGCCTAAAGAATGGTCTAGTTTTCTTTCCTAAATACAGGAGAAGAATTTGAAGTGCATTCTAGAGAGTCACTTAACATTAGCTTGTCCAGTGTGTTATTCAGATGCATATGTGCAAAAAGTAGAGCTTGCTCTCTGCTCTTAGGACAGACAAGTAAAGAACGTGTACATGGTGATGAATTAGAAAAGGAGTGGTTTGGGGTGTTTGTTGTTTTTTTTTTTTTTTTCCTTAATGAAAATTGAGCGACTGAAATCTAATATTCTGTCTTGCTGCTTCTGCTTCATGGCAGGTTAATGGTCCTTTCTGAAGATAAGGAGATGAGTTTCCTGAACAAGCTGCTGATCCTTGCAGTTCTAGGTTGGCTTTTTCAGGTAGAGTCTCCTGGGCGCGCACAGATTTTCCCTGAAGAAAAAGCAGGGCACAGAACTCAGTAGAAAAAAGTAATAAAATGAGTTAAAACACTAGTTTGTAGTTTTGTTGTGTTTGTTGTTTTTTTTTCACACTAGTGTTGGTTTTAGAGTCCTCTGCATTCTAACAGAGGGTTATTTTTCCTCTAGTGGAATTGTGGGAAGCAACATTTTCTTTTCCAGTAAGAGTTCTGATTGCTGCTGAAACACATTATTGTGCTTACAAATCTGCATCCTTGTAAGCAGATAGACAGACAATTCCTGTTAGAACTGGAAGCCCTTGTCACAAAGCTGGCAGCCCTGAAATACTGGGGACTTTTTTTGTCTGATGAAGGGATGGTGTGTGAAGAACTTTTGAAATCCATCTGTGCCTCCAGTTGGAAGCAGGGTAACTGCGTAGCGGGAACCTGTTGGAAAGGTGAAAAGTGCTCTGTGGGGAGGGTACAGAAGGTGGCTTATTGCGATCAAACTAAGCCTTTAATTCTACAAAAAGATCCTCCGTAGGGTGGAGCTGATCCTTAGTCCTAGTTTATTTTGTGGGTGGCAGGTTGGTGAGACTGTCGTCTTTATCAGAAACGGTGTGAATTTACTGTTTGGGTTGTAACTGCTGGGGTTTCTGTTTCAGGTTCCATCAGTTCCTGAAGAGTTGTTTTTTACCACTGATGTCAGGCAGGAGGGATTGATGATGGATACTGCGACATCTGCTCAGGCTTTGGTGAGTTAGCACAGTAGTATGTCTTCTGAATCTGCGCATGAAGGTGGACTTGCCGCGGCCTCAAGAGTTTTAAGATTTTTACCAGCAACTTGGCTTCAGTGCAGCTGTCTTGAGCAACTGCATGAAAAGGGGTAACTGAACTGAAAACAGTATGAGCAAGCAGAAAAATATGGCAGGTGTGACATTTCGGATAACTCCCAGATATGCGAAAAAATACATGAAATTCCTTGAAAAATGAGCAGTATCTTTGCCAAGATAGCACAGAATCATTCTGTGATATCTTTGCCAAGATATCACAAGAACAAGATATGTGCATCTTGTTTTTAATTAGAAGGTTCTGGTTTGCACTGGCTCTTCAGTGGTGGAGACGAGATTCAGAGATCAACTGATTAATTTTTTTTTCCAAATGAGCACAGTACCCACTGCCCACGTGGATGGTAACTCGTCCCATACCTCTGGCTGTGCTGTGTGGTGCTGGGGTGACATTACTCTGTGGTGCAGTGCTGCACTGAGTCCAGTGGCACCTGTGGAGGTATAATGCACAGCAGATGTGCCTCATTATACTCCTCCACGGATAGGTCGGGTTTTTTATGAGTAGCAGCTGTGGCAACTAGTCTTGGCTCCCTTCTGTAACCATCAGCTTTCAGCTGGGCTTTGGCAGCAATCGGAACCAGAGGTTGAGCTTCTCTAACGTAGAACAGCTTGGGGAGTGTTACAGGGCTGGACTGAACACTTGGACTGCAGAGTTCATCATTTTACTGTGGATTTGGAGTCTTGATGTTTTTATTGTTTTTGTGGAAAGGCAGTTCTGAAACCTGCCGGTGACCATGGGTTTGGGATTTCTGACTTGCCGAATTTCTTGCCTGCTGTGTCCTTTCAGCATTTCCTTCCATTTCTGACAGGACTCTGTACCCTTGGTGGATCAGCAGTTGCTTTATACCTGCTGTCCCTATCTTGGTGAGTATTTTATTTGTATTTGATATATAAAATATATTTGTATATATGTATTTATATTTTTAATTTCTGTTTGTCTGTTGGTGCTGTGAGTCCTGGGATCATCTTTCTCACCACTCCTCACACCTTCAGGTCTCAGTTGCGTGTGAGTCAACCTTGATAAAAAGCTGTATTGCAGAAGCTTACGTGGGTGTGATGAGTGTCTGGTGAAGCTGGGGGAGGGAGGCTGCAAAGTCAGGATAGTTGATCTGTAGAGCTCAAATACAGAGGGATGGGGGACCTCATCCGTCACATCCTTCTGCTGCCAGGCAGAGGGGAAAGATCCCCTTTGTACCCTGGTGCTTTATCAGGTTATTGTTTGAGATCTCTTTTTTTCCTGGAGTCTGACTGCTGTTGGTGAAATCCCTCTCTGTAGACGATAGAGTCCCAGGTGGTGGGATGGTGCTTCACTTCTTGGTACTTACCTGCTAGGAAAACACTGTGCTAAACCTGCATTACAAAAGCTTCTAGGGATTGAACATGTCTTTAAGCTTTTCCCCTGGTATTTTCTCCTGACCTTGTAGGCATTTTGTGTAACTCTGCTTGCCTTGATGTCCTTGTAAGCTTTACAGTTCCTGCTTGCCATGCTAGAAGGGGGTGCATAGAAACAGCTGCTCCCTGAGCCTTCTAAGTCTTGTGTGCCAGGGAACTTTTTTGGAAGTCTCCTATCTTCAGAGCCTTGCCTGCCTTGCAGTGCTCTGCCAGTTAAATGGGTGGGATTGTCCCTCTGCTTTTTTGAAACTCCAGCTTTCACAGAGGCTTCAAGAATCTCCCCTGGGAACAGGACTGACAATGTGAAAGTCTCAAGTTTTGGTTTGTTGCCTTGATCAGGGGGGCAATGACTGCTTTTGCATGTTTCTCTGTACAGGTGAGCTGCGGAAGCTGCTTGCCTCCTTTGTGGCTGGTAGCGGAGCGAAAAATGGTGGCTTTATAAGGAAAATCACTCCCACAGCTGCAGAGTCCTTGGCACCCAAGGCTTCTGTCACGCACCGGAAACTGCAGGTAATGGAATTGGAGAGTGGCAAGGGGTAGAAGGGTGGGAGAAGTTTCTTGTGTGAGAGTAGGGTACGCAGTGGTGTCCTAATGCCAGGGAAAGAAAAGAACGGGCCTAGGCAGCAGTGAACGTTGTGTTGAACAGTTGGGTACCCTTAGTCCTCATTCTCCTGTTACAGTCATGTGGCTGGGATACCCTGTGGGTGCTGAAATCCAGGTAACTTCAGTAAAACATTCTTGCAACAACTAGCCTGTTTCTCTGCCAGCCTCTTCATTGGTGTGTTTCTCATACTCCGTTTTGGCTGGATTGTAGCCCTGATTTCCACCAAAAGAACCAGCTGTGTAGGAGCTTACAGGACTGCTGGCCTGTAACGGAAAGAGAGGATCCTTTCTTTCACAGTGTGGTGACTCACTGCTAGTAGGTGCTGTCAGAACACTCCTGGACTTCCCTTTACTGGGCATTTGTTTTTGTAACTTCACAAACCCTGACAGTGACTTTTGGGTTAAACAGTTAGAAGGAGACAGAGAGCAAATATTTTACAGGGGTGCCAAATGCTGCAGTAGCAGAAAGTTCTAGTGTAGGCAGGTGGGGTGTCTTTTAGCACAATTCCAGATGGTTGTTCTGTCGTTCTTGTGTTGAGAAGGATCTGCGGGGAGTGCGTGAATCAATTGTAGCACTTTCCTCTTGAACAGGTAGAGTTGGAACAGGCCTTCTTCCACAACCAGCCTCCCTCCCTACGGAGAACAGTTGAATTTGTGGCAGAGAGGGTGGGATCCAACTGCGTTAAGCACATCAAGTAAGTGCTGGTGATCCGTGACTTAAGAAGTAACAACTATGCTACCGAGGCAGAGAGTTAAAATTGTGTATATCAGGAAAAGATTCCCTCCGAGTGTGCTGTATAGCAGAAAGCCAAGGCTATGTAAGGCATATGTATGACAGGAGTGGGATCCAGAAATGTCTGATTGCCATCAGAGACGGGAATTTGGGAAGGGCTGCGGAGAGGAGGGTTATATGACTCTGGGATGCTTGGAATGTGAACGTAGGTGTGGTATTTTAAAACTTTCTATCCTTTTTGGAATGCTCTTGCTAATGATGAGAAAATCTCAATCAGAAGGGACCTGAGGTCACCTAATCCAAACTTCTGCTCAAAGTAGCACCAGTTTTCAAGTTCAGTCAGGTTGCTTGGCACCTTTTCTGGCTGAGTTGTGGAAGTCTGTAAGGATGGGGATTCGGGAGGCTCTTAGTACCATGTTCCAGTGCTTAGTTTTCCTATCGGAATTTCCCCTTTTCCACCTTGTGCGTGTTATCTGTCAGCCTTTAGCCACATGCTTCCTGGAAGAGTCTTGTTCTTTCTTATCTGTGACCCTTTCTTTTCCCTTCTCTTCTCCTGGGCTGTGAAACCAGCTCCCCCAGTCTCCTTGTCGGTTGTGTGGGGACAACAGCTGGTTACAGTTAGTGTGCACTGTCTCTAGCGTTGATTATAGTCTGATTGTTCTTGGTTTGTTTTTTTTACAGGGCAACACTGGTAGCAGAGTTAGTCCAAAGGGCTGAAGGCATGTTGCAGGATAAAGTGAAGGAGGAGGATGCTAATCAAGACAAGCTGCTCGAAGAGGTGTGCGCTCACCTGTATGAGGAAGGGGCCCAGGCACTCATCAAAGGCAGAGAGTAAGGAGAAACAGTTATTTAAACTTCTGCCTTCCCTTCTCTTCTTATTGTGGACTCCGTGAGCCTAATTCGGCTTGGCCTGTCCTGCTCAGGTTCTGGTGATGATAAACCCTGACCTCTGCTCTTCTTAGGGTGACTGTCTGTGGCACCTCCGGCCAGTTATTGCTGTATCTGTAGGAAGGAGTGAAGGTGCTGTGTTTGTCCCCCTGCACCCAGCTCCAAAGAGCCATCCACTGCAGCTCTTGTATTTCCCCTCTTTGGAAAACCAAGTGTAGCAGCTTGGTGGTGCCTTGTAATTGCTCTTTCCTCCTATGGCTCTTTTGCTCTGACTTAGTTCGCTGCGGCCTTCCAGCTGGTTTTGACTGTAAGAGAGCGTGTGAAAGTTACTACGGTGACGAACCTCTGGATGTTGCCCAGGAACTTTTGACTAATCCTGTGGCATGTTTTCTTTCTTTTCTTGCAGATTTTGCAAAAAGAAAGGTCCTGAGGCAATAAGGGTGTTACTACCGGAAGAGACCTCTGCAGCAGTATGTATTTTCATTTAATTCTGGACTGTTTTTCTATTGCTGCTTCACTTATCCCTTACTAGCTTAGGGCAGTGGAATTGGTTGGTGCCCTCCTGTGAGGACTAACAGCTGAGGAGAGTCACCTCTGCCAGGCTGCCTTGGATAGTCTGCCTAAAGCACCAGTCTAGCCAATAGCTAAGTGTCGAGACTAGAATGGTATATAAATTGCACTCACCTTGAGAGGATAATGCTTTTTGGTTTAGCATCACCTTACCCATGAGCTGTTGGGGTTTGTAGGAGGATGAGGTTTGGGAAATCAAAACAGGTCAGTCCTATTGCTCAGAGCAGCAGTTCCCACAGGGTCAGTGCCCTCCGTTTTAATGTTGCCTGCCAGAATTAAGCTCTTTTTCCCCTCTAGGCTTTCTTCTGACTCTCACTGACTACAGTGCTGTGGCTAGTAGTAAATCTCCTGTCACTTGTTATCCTCCCTCTAAAGGTTTTAAGTAGCGCAGAAGACATCGCGGTGGAGCTGGCAACCGAGAAAGCCTGTGGCTGGCTTTCTGCCAACATTGCAGGTGAGTCTCCTTACCCTGAACTGGGGCTTCTAACCCATGTACCATGCTGCTCTTCTGAGGTCAAGGGGTAGAATGTACTCTAATACTTGCTCCTACTTCTTTTTCTTTTGGTGGGAAGCGTGCTGTTGCTCTGTCCCTCCTTGTTTAGGAATAAGAGGAATGATTTCTAGCTCCAAGAACCTTCTTCAGGGATTTTTCAGGCTTGGCCTGTGTAAGTGATGTGTAGTTACGGAGGCTCACAGGATGGTGAGGATGAATGCTGTGGAAAGCTTTTTCTGAAAATGTCATCTAGGCTGAAGCTGTCTTAGCACTTTAAATGTATGGTACGGACGGTCGTGCTCACGTACAGAGTGCTTCTGAGATCTTCTGTAAAAACAAACACCCCTTACACTGGGTGTGTTTTCAGCAGGCTGAAGGCAACTGCAGCCCTCTCTGTAATGGTGCTCTGGCAACTCTTCGGAATCTCTGAAAACCCATTGGTTCAGGAGGTTGTGCCAAGAATCTGGGGGAAGAATGTCCAGCAACATTTGCGGCAGCAAGAGTTTAGTGTTTTGGATGCTGGTCAAAACTTATTTTGGTAGCAAACATACATGTTTCTTAGGCATGGCGGTTGGATGGGTGTCATCATGCCAATTCAGCTCTGTGCTTTAGTGCTGCTTCCTGGCTTAGCTCCTTTGTTCATTAAACCCGCTGAAGTATTTTGATGGAAAATGAGAAGAGTTGCCAGTGGTAATGGGTGGCTGCCTGGTAAGGGTAGCGTTCGGAAACAGCTGTCCGCCTCGCTGGAGAGAAAAGCTGAAGCAGACAGGATCTGTTCTCTGTTCTTTGTAGCACTCATCAAAAGAGAAGTGAAGGCAACCTTCAACAGGATGCTGAAAGTCCCAGGACTTGCCTTGCCTGGTGAGGATGCTCTGGAGTCAAGACGAGACTGCCCTCCAGGCTGTCAGCACTGTGCTCCCTTTCCCTCCCAAATCATCAATGAAATTAAGGTATATATACACCCCGCTTGCAGTTTGTGTGTGCATCAGACACATACAGAACTTCTGGTACCATGGCAGTGGCCCTTTTGATATGAGTAGCATAGAAACCATGGTATGGTGAGCATTGTGTACAGCTGTGTGCTCAAGAGTCAACATATCTACTTTTTGTAGACTTAGTGTTTTTATGGAGAATCTCCTGGTCTCCATGTAGTTGGAGTATTTCCTGTTGGTCTTGTCAGTTCTGTAGTACATGATACACTGTCCTGTCTTAGACACCGGGAATTCGATGTTGAATTAAGCGTCAAATGAATCTGTACGGATCAGCTCAAAGATTTTTTTTTTGCCCGTCTACATCTGCACCTTCATTCAGCTATAATTAGGATCAGAATATCTTAAAAAGGAGGTGATGGTGTGGACTTAATTTCAGCTGTAGATCCAAGCAATTTTCTACTCAAGCTGGTTCAAATCTTTTCTCCCATGCTTTTACAAGGTGACTGTTCTGGTAAAAATCATGCAATTATATAACCCGTGTGAGTAACCCATGAGGAAAAGAAGTCGTCTAAAAAACCTCACTTTTTTAGCATTATGTATTCTACCTATTCTTTTTGCTGCTTCTTGTCTGAGCAATAATACTGGATCTCCTTCTCATCACATTCCAAGCAATTTAACGTTTTCTTGCTCGAGGTAGAATAAAAAGAGTGAGGTATGTGAGGAAACCAGGATCTCTTTCTGTAAACTTGCTTTTTGGAGACATTTTTATATGGTATCTTGAGACACAGCTTTTAAAATATTGTTTGGGGTTTTTTTATTTTTATTTCCAACCTGGGTTTCTGATACTGGGTGGTAAATTGCTAGTGATGGAAAGTGCTACCACATGTAAAATTGGCTACACCAGTTTTCATACTGAGCTTTGGGTTGACATTGAAGCTACGTTGACAATATAAGAGGGCTCTGGATTTCTGTAGCATTTCTACCCTGAGTTTCTGCCTCCAGATTTAGCTGGAGCTTTCAGAGCTAGTTACTTTTAAGGAGGAGGAGCTCGTTGCCCTCATTGACTCTGACTTCATAACATCAGTGAGAACTACGGTGGAAAATCAGACCTAGGTAAGGCTGGAAAAAATTCAGCTGCAATCTGTTTTATGAAATGAGAAGGATCCCAGCTTAATATTTTATTATATTTTTCTGTTATTTTTATGAGGAACTGCATCTCTCTGTGAACTGCTCTGTCGTAGTTCCAAAGATCTGTTTCTGGAAGTGTGTGATACTAGCTGGTGAATGACTGCTGTCTTTTTTTATTTTTTATTTTTTCATCAAGGATGTGCTCTGTATTGCTGTGGGCCCACGGGGTGAGGGTGAAGTGATTGACTACATCTGGCTGGAGTGCTTGCTGGGAAGACTGAGTCAGACACTTCGATGCAGAAAGGTAGAAGTAGTAAAAAAAAGTAACAAAAAAAAAAAAATCCCCCTTGGACTACTTTGAGCTGTCTTCATACCTGTAAATTTGCCAGTTTGCCTCGCCTTACAGTTGAATTCAGGTGAATGTTTTTTTTTGTCTGAGCTCAAATGTGACAAAGTTGTGCTGCATTTTTTTATTGGTACTGTGTAGATCTGCTTGTTACTTAAAAGTAGCCTTTATGGATCTGCTTTTCATATATGATCTTCTCTTGTCTTTAATGGTCTCCTGATTACAGCTCTGTGCTTCTTGCTGTAAATTGCCTGCTCTTCTCTGATATTTTTATCCCTTGTGGAGCCCTTGTTTTATCCCATCCGCAGCGTGGGGACAAAGATACAACTTGGGTTTTGTGTTTTCCAGTTCATGTGTCCCACATCAGAACAGCAGCTGGCCAAGTGCACAGTTGAGTTGGCTTCTCTGCTGGGTAAGTCAGTCATGAGCAGCTATTTAAGACTGAAATCTGTTATTAAATTCTCTTAAATCCTTGGGGTCAGAGTCTTCAGTATTTAGAGCTCATGGATGTTTGATTCCCTGGGCGGTGTCATTATGTCTGCAGTCTTTTTTCTGTCAATTTGTGTGGTTGCTTTTAGTCCCTTCCACCTTCCGCAAAACAGCGTTTTGCTGTGACTCGCCATCCTTCACATCGGGTGTTCTTATTTGCATCTCCATTGTGCTTTGTTAATTGATACCATTATTTAAATATGGGATATGTTTTCCAGTATTGCTACCTCTGAAAAGTTGCAACTGAGGTGGGTTATTTTCCCCTATTAAAAGAGCCTGTTCCCTTAAATTGTATTTAACTTTGTTTTCTGTGTGTTGTGAATTCTGTGAGTGTTTTCAGGTGTGGAGTTTTTAAAATTCATTTTATTTTCTTCCTGCTCTGTGTTAAATGCAATGTTTTTCTCAGCAAGAGGTAATGATCTGGATGCTGGTGTTTTCTCCCTAAGGAACTGTCTAATTTCTTGTGTTTAGAACACTCTTAAAAACTTTTATATATGGTTCATTCTTTCAGAAATGTTGTGCAATTTCATTCTGGGGAGCAGCAATGTAAATCAGCCCCGTTCTGTTAGACTGTACCAAGGAAGAACCTGGTACGCTCAGCTCCAGTTCAACACCGTTCGACTTCTCTTTCACTTGTATGAAGTTACGTAGCTCTGCCTATAGGCAAAACAGCAAACTGTTTAATCTCTTTATAGATTTAAATGTTGTTTTACTGTGTTATTTTCTTCTTTTAGGAAGACTCGTAGGTCCTCTTTTATTCAATGTTGGGCTGACTTGTATTTAGTCACTTGTCTTTCCAGACTTGGGGCTATCTGCCAACCAAAGATATTGGTATTCTGAGTAGTATAAATCTCCTCCTATGTAATACTTGTTTGTATAGTTTCAAAGCTTGTAGTTTTGCATGTTTCTAATGTCCTCTCAGGTTCACTGGTTTTCCCTCAGCGAAGTGTTTTTACTTCAGTGATTGGGTAACAGCTATGCGAAATGCACTGTTGGACCAAGGTGAAGGCTATAAAAGGAAAATAGTGCAGCCATGGAAGTTCCCTTTTCTTCCATTTCTTACAGTTTCAGATCGTGTTCCCCTGAGTCTCAGGATCAATTCCCCAGAGAAGAGCTCTGAGAGGCTGCATGTAAAGAATAATCCCACCTATGGCCTTCTGAAGCTGCTGCTTTCTGTCTGGAAGGAGGACTTTGGGACACCTGTTCCTGTGCAGCTGATGTTCAGCAAGAAGAACATGGGTTATCTTGCAGAGGTTCAGATAAAGCGTGTTCCGATCCATGGAGCTGCCAGTTACCCACGCTGGTCTCATGTATTCCCATGAGAGTTCTGCCTGCCTACAGTGTAACGGGTTGCTTGTGTGGGTGAAACCAGCAGGATTTGGTCAGGGGGGCTCTTAGGAAGTCACAGTTTAATTTAGAACAAAGGGCAAAATTTGGCCTGGGAGATCGAGGACTGAATGGACTTTACTTGGGTTCCGTTCATGTGTCTTTTATCAGCTTTCTTTTTTGTGTGTGTGTCGGTGTTAAAAGATCCCCAGCTACACAGCTGAAAATCATCTGATTCAGTTGCAGGCAAAACCCAGTTTATTTCAGAAGGTAAAGAAAAGCGTTTTTCAAGCTGTTCTTGAAGGCAGAGGAACTAACCACTCAGTGTGTTTGGAAACTATGAATGAGAAATGTTGAGGCTGTGTGGTAGGATACAATCTATGAACTCAAGGAATTTTGTTCACTCAGTGTGGTTGTTGCTCTTTGGTGTCCCTCGCTGCCACACCCAGATAAACAATGTGCTTTCTCCTTTTGCTCCTTTTCTCCACATTCTCCAAGAAGAAAAATGTGAGTTGTGTGGGAGTACAGAAATTAACACAAAATCCATATCTTTGAGTTGTTGATGTTTTTTTCTCTTCTGCAGTGGGATTTGTTCCTTTTCATGCTTCATGGTCTTGTAGAGCATGAGCTAATGAGAACTAGTGAAATAGAGAATTGCTTGCACAGCCTCGGGGAGCTCCCTTGGCCCTCAGTAAGTAATTAGATGTGCACGAACAGTAAGTGAAATAAACAAGTAAAGCTACATAAACAGTCCATCCTAGTTGAGTCTCATGTGGATGAAGCCCATAACCTTCCCAGTCTATAGCTCCTGCTTAACGCGGCAGCAGGACTGGCTGCCAGTGAGCCTGTTGCTGGTGTTTGGCTGAACTCGGTCCCTGTGTGAGGCCCAGCATTGCTTGTGCGTGGAAACATTTCCAAGAACATTGTCAGCGAGTTCAGAGACCAGCTGGCTCGGTTACCAGCTCTCTCTGTTCTAGCTTGAACATGTTTGCTGTGCTCCAGCTGAGAAGGACGTGCCAGGAAGGGTCTTAACTGACTGGGCTGGAGTTTTAAACCTCTTTGCCTCCTACCACCAGAACGTGAGAGGAGTCAGACTGTTCTAGCCATAGTCAAAACGCAGGAAACAGCTCAGCTACCCCACTAAAAATGAGCAATATTTCAAGGCTGGTGAGAACTGGCATGTTTGGAGGGGTTGAAGCCTTTTAAACTATGGTGGTGATCTTCTCTCAGAGGAGTGGGGGGATTAGTGGGGAGATTGAACGTGCAGACCCACGGGAGTTCATCTTAGCAGTCAGTGGTGGAGCTTCTCTGGGTGTCTGCACTGGAAAAGCAGCAACAACATGTTTAACCTTGTAATTTTTTTACTAGAAGAATTAAAGCCTCTGTTGACATGTGTTAATAAGGCTTCTCTGGTTTGTATGTTTTGTTACAGGATTTTTTAAAGGAACTGGAAATGCTGTCTAGAGTATTTACATCAGAACATCACAGAGAAGAGCCCAGGACTAACCCTTGTGAGCTGACCAGACAACCTCTAGGTACCGTGACAGCACAAAGTTAGCGGAGGTGGACTCTCTGTGGACAAAAACAATTACAAGATGCAAATGGGAGTTTTGGGTGTTTCCGAAAGCGTTGTGAGCGCTCCGCCAGGAGCTATCTGCAGATAAGAGGTCACTTTGGGCAAAACCTGCACTGCTCATTCTCTTTGCAGGCTTTTTGCTGTGGTGATTATGCTGAAGGCTTTACATCAGCAGATGGATCGCCAAACCAAAAGTCCTTTAAGCACCTTGGTCGTGGCTCAAAGCGGTTTTTTTGGTTTTTTTAGACTCTGGGACACTTTTTGTATTTGTGCAGCAAGAGGCTGAGACCAAACCCAGGAATCAATTCCAGGGGACAAGTTATTTTGTGATCAGAGAGATGGTTTCCTGGTGGCTATTTCTTCTCTTCTTAATGTAATTTGATTTTTCGTGCTGCCTTTTAACAAAGACTGTACTGTCAGGGGAGGGAAATGGTGAACCTGTTTAACATGGAGATAAGCCTATATTTATTTTTCATTGTAAGCTCGATTTTGAAGGTTTGATTTTAATTTTTTTTAAGACTCATTTTAAAAGTTAAACCATATTAAATATGTACACCAGAACACTGATGGTATTATTCTTAAAGGATGTAGATGCTTAAGTGATTTTCCATCTCTTGTTGGAAACAGGACTTGTAATTTCCCAGGGTTTTTAACATAAATAAGGGAGAACATATTTGTTTATATTTTTACCGAAGACAGTATTTTTAAGACACCTTTATAGTATGTGGACATAAATGGAATCTGGCTGCATTTCACTGTGGTTTTTTTATAATCCTTCTTGTCTCGAGTTTGGGTTTTTAGCAGACAGGGACTGCTGCAGCAAGAAAACTACAGCCTGGAAGAGCACACAGAGCATGGGCGACATCCCTGGGAGAGCCGGCTTTGAAAGGAATCCTTTTCGGGGAGGACAGCGGGCGTTCTCTGCCCCTGTGGCTATGGACAGATCATCACCAAGAGTGTGACCTCCCATCCACCTTCCCCCCCTCCAAGTATTCCTTAACTGAAGCCCAGGGCTTTTTAACTTGTTAATTATCTTACCTTTTCCTTGTGTAAGGTGAGAGAAGGTAACATCCTGGAGTCAGTGATTTAAGAAAAAACACAAACAGGTCAAATCAGGTAGAACTGTGGCTTCTGTTAAAAAGTATCTGCTACAGAGAGAGAGAAAAAAAACCATAGAGGCGCATTGGGGTCTGAACTGTATGAGATTTTTTTCTTGACTTGGTTACATTGAAAGATTTGGCATGTTCCCTCTGCACACCCCTCATTTTAGGGGTTCTCTGGGACTGAAGTGGAGTGTCCCTAGAAATGGGCGTGATGGGTAGGCAGCAACATGAATTGTAATAATAAGAAACCCATACCATACCTGCTCCTCGAGGTTGAGTATTATGTGACATTTTGCTGCAGGTTTCGTTTGAAGTTGTTGTTCGTCATAATAAACACAATTAAATGTCCTCGTTTGTGTTGAAGCTGTTGATCTATAACCTCTTTGTCCCAAGGCAAGGTACAAGAAGGTGCTGCACCACAAAGCATGGGGCAGAGGATGTATAGTGATCCCTCCTGCCTGGCCTGCTACTTCTTCGCTTACACCGAAATACAACTATATTTGTTGCGTAAGTGGTGTAGGGCTGGTGGAAGGGGGAAGAATCTGGAATCCATAGTGGTTGAAAAGGTGCTCTTGGCTCTGGAACTGACCTTGGGTGCTCTAAAACCGTTTGCACAGATACCAATACCATGGCCACAACTGTCCTTTTCTCATACAACATGCCTGAAAATTTTTCTATTTTAAAAGGTGACCAAGCCCCAGGAGCAGATTACTACTTCCAGAGACCACAGTTTTGCCCTGTGAGTCGGAAGGCAAGTTAGTTCTTCAGTGCTCACCAGCAGGTAAGAAAACACCCCAGTTTCCATCTTCTGGCTTAATGCAGCTCCCTGGGTCATGGGCAGTATCCCGGAGGAGCTGCGTAACTGGCTCAGGAAAAAGCTTCAGCCAATGCCTCATTTCAAAACACAAACAAAAAACCCAACAAACCCAGACCTTTGTTTGGAAAAGGCACCATGTGACAGAAACCAAATTCGAGCAGCGAGTGCCTCTCGTGCCGCAAACTGGTATTTGGCACGTGTTCCTCAGCAGGTGAACTACGAGACCTACATCCTGCCCCCACCCAAGCTAGCCTGGATGTGACTGCTCCATCCAGCATCGTTTCACAGACGCGTATCTTACCTGGAGCAAAATAAGGTGGGGCACGTTTTCTTGTGTAGAAAATACCATTTATTGTGGATATGAAAATAGCAATCTTGATTAAGAGCAGAGATGCAGCAGTAGGTGGTACCACACAATTGGTTTGATCATCTACTGCTCAGCAGTAACTTACAGGAAGCTGGTTTCTTTTGCCTGTTGTAAATGAACAAATTTGGTATCTGCTGGGTTTTTATTTCTTCCTTCCAAACAAACCAATGCCGTACATTAACAGGTACCATAAAATGTTATATTTGCAAAAGAAAACATTCATATAAATAGGCTTTTTAGTATCAATTGAAGGTTATATTAAAAAAAAAGTTACATTAATTCAATACTGATAAAAATAAAACTTAGCTTTGATAGCATATAAAACTGCTTCAAAACAAGCATATATAAATAACTTAATTTGTAAACATAGAAAAAAATTTTATGTGTATATAAAAATAAACATCTGATGCACTGTACAATAAGACATTACCTTTCATAGGCACTGGCATCGTTGCCCAATAGGACTCCCCCTAGATGTTTTTCCTACAAAAAAACTGCTTTATCACTAGTGCCATGTCTGAAATAAAGGGGGAAAAAACCCAAACAAACACAAAGCACTGAGCAAATCTTTTGTGGGTTGCATGAAAATGTCCCCTCCCTCCCCTGGCAATCCATGGAAGCAGCACTGGGGACAGCCAGCACTCCCTGCTGCTGGTTCTGCTAGTTTGGTTTGGGTTTTTTTTTTCCTGAGGCTTTTACATACAGCCTCATGTGATCTTCTTTTCTTGGTTTCCACCAGAAAGGGAGTGAGGGACGCTGCATGACAGGTTGCAGATTTGGGAATCTGTAATATAGTGGTGGTGAGATTGTAACCATGATTCTATGAAGATAAATTTCTAGGAAGGGAAAGGTTTTACTATTCTACCTGGTATATTTTAAGGGGCGTGTGAAAAAAAAGCCTTGGACTGGTATGTCTCAAAACTGCTATTTTTTTTTCTTAACTGTCAATTTAATGTAGTTATTTTTCTTTTAAAAATATATGAATAACAGGAAGTAACATAGAAGCTGAGAGCCAAAATTACACCTATGCAAAGATATAGCAAAAGTAGATTATTTTTTTTTTGGCTCTTGAACTCAAAGGCGAGAAGTGCAGCTAACTTCACTGTGTGCCGGGAAAATGCATCTTTTGCTGAAAGGAACTGCATTAAAGCATTAAAGTAGCAGATGCTGACTCTGGCAACGTGGATGCTTGAATATGTCTCTCTCACTTGACAAATTTGAAGTGCAATAGCTTCTTGAACACCATGGGCTTTTTTTTTTTTGAGCTAAAAAAAGCATATCAATCATAGCAGCTTTTATTGCTTGGATTAGATATCTATAGTGATTCTTTACCCTTGTGCTGAAGAACTAAATGAAGTTGTAGTTTTGTTTAAATATAGGAATGTGTGACTGAGCCAGGGAGTGTGTTGAACAAACATCTAAAGCGTGACAGCAGGAGCGCTGGACTAACTTCACGAGGTAACTGGCTGGGAAGAGTCTGTGTTCACAGCGGTGCGACAGCTGGTCGTGTTATAAACAGAGACGTGAGATAAGACTACAAGCAGGCTTGATTATTTCTTTTCTTTTTTTTTTTCCCCTCCGTTTTCCCAACTCTTAATACATTTGGGTGAAAGTGTAGAAGAGCTGATGGACCAAGCCATTGTGGAAAAATGCTGGAGCTACTCTTACGTGCAGGATTTAAATTCTAGAAACAAGCTGATTATTCAGTACTACTCCCTATTAATGACAAACCGTCACTGTTTACAACTGTCAGTTTGGTTTCTTTGTTTCAAAGCACCTAATTTCTGCAGTGCAGTAAAAACTGTGTCCTGAGGTGTGGTGGTTTCCACTGGTGCTGCATAGTCTAGTGGCAACCTGAAATACCTTCGGCTGGCCGCAAGCAGTCAGCCCGTTACGTGAGGGAAAAAAATCTACCGAGGGTGTACGATGACGAGTGGATATTGTGCTGTTCTCCTTTCCCTGCTTGAGGGACAGGACAGCCAGCTAGCTAAGTTTAAATGATTTATCTACACTGCGAGGAATTCTGCCTTGCCTACATCTCTCAGCAGTAGAAAGTGGCTCTGCCCAAGTGCTTGTAAAAGGCCTCGAGCCACACGTGTGCTGTTGTAGCACCTGCCATTGCTTCCGTTGCCTTTTTTCTCGCTGCTGCCTAAAATTTCTTGAAGAAAAAAAAGGTTGATCTTTGAAGTTCCTCGGAAACAGAAATTAAGTAACACACTTCTGCCTGTAAGGTGCTGGCTATTCTAAAGCAAAGTCTCTTCCTCTGCCTCAGCCCTTCATGCTCTTCTGCAGAGGTTCTCCACAGCTCTCTGCAGGAGGACGGGTTCCCCATAAAACGTGCCGGGTTTCTTCTGAGCAGCCTTGGCTAAAATAAATGATCCTTTTTTTTTTTCCTAACTATACTTCTGTCTTACCAGCCAGCATTTCACATTGCCCTTACAGGTGTTTCCGTCTCTTTGTGAACTTGCAGCTGCTGTTCCGCGCCCAGTTCCGTACCGGCCCCTAACTGGCCAGAAAGTGCGCCAGGCGGGCGATGACCAGGGGCTGCCGCTTGGCCATGGAACTCAGGAGCCGAGCAGGGACAGCTGGGGCACCGAGATCCACCTGCAGGAGTCAGAAGAAAGGCCCAAGTCAGGGCTTGTACCTGCTTTTGAACAAAGCACTTCTCCAGCCTGGAACAGCTCTGACATTGTGAGGAAATGATAAGCCCAGAAGTAGTTTGCAGCCAGATGCATTCATTTTGGTGTGGTTTGTGTCTTTTCCTTCCCAGCACGCCGCTGACTTTTGAAGCTTTGCTATTTGATGTTACTTTCAGCAGGCAGGACCCACACTGATTTTGAGTTTGAGCTTAGACTAAATATTATTAGTTTGAGAGAGATACAGTGCTACTGGAAATGTTTATGCATTTACTAAAGCGCAATATAAAACATTAAAATGCATATACATTACACGTGCACTGTAAAATACCTAAGATTGCTGTAATTTAATGATGATTTTTTTAAAAATTGTATCTTAAACTTGTTTTTTATAAATAAGTTGAAAAACTAATGCCATTTAGCTCTCAGTTGATCACTTTACCATAAGGTGTATCATTTATTTTTTTTCTTTTCTGGACATTTTTAAATACTTGGTACCACTGTCTCAAAGAGGAGTCTAAAAAAACGGATGCCAGGATTTTCTTATTCTTAACCAAGATCCTAATCTTGATGTCTCTTGTATCTATTCAGTGTGAAGAATTAATGACGTCGGTTAGAAAAGATTAACAATTATTTTGATGCATTTTTGAAAATAGTGTAACCTGAGGTGGATTTTCAGTGACTTGTATGGTCACTTTTAAATGTCATGGCGTGTAGCGTAAAGATTATATTTTTTTATTACTTAACAGCTCCAAAATGTTCTCATCTGTAATGGCTTTTTGCATTTGCACTGGACAGAGAGCACAATCTTACCTGTGCCATGTAAATAACCCTGGTGATATCCCTTCCGTCCACTACGTCAGGTTCCAGTATCCAAGCACTTGGCAAAATCTCCCCTCTCACGACTTCTTTACAAGGGTGAGGCATGGATGCGTCGTAGACAGACTGAACGGCCAGGACAGACAAGTTCTCCTGCATGTGCCAAAGTGTAAAGACGACAATTTGAAATTTTTTTTTATGAATATAGCAACGTGTTCTTTGTTTGCCAGCTAGCATACTTCTCATTACTGTCTTAAGAGTTCATATAATAAGAAATAATATTTATTTCACATGTTGTGAAATATTTTTTGTTAAATATTTTTTTTTCATAATCTTGGATGCTTGCAACCAGAAGATACTGTGTGACAGTTGTGCTACTGCCTGATGGGGCTAAGTTGACAAGCGCCATTCACAAGAGGTCTTTATACCTATTTCACTCATGTCAAATCAGCATCCTTTTCCTCCTATCGCACTGCCATTCCTGGGAGTGTGAGCGGGAATTTTCCTTCCTTCTCTGCTTTGTCCTCGAACCATGAGTTCAGAACATTTACTCCACCACGCTTCAGAGAGAAGGTTCACTTTACCTCTTTGGCTTCAACAGTGATGCAGCAAAAATCCCGGGGTTGCTTTAGGTAACACAGGGAGCTATCGGTCACCAAATACACTGTGAAAAAAACATCCAAAACAAAAAAAAAAGGAATTAGCCTTAACTTGTCACAATTTTTTCCCACCCCTTAAAGGCACACACTTATTTTAGTTTGACTTACTTATTGTTTCCTAAGAGCAGAGCTCTGGTTAATACACTATGTGTCATTAAGGTGCTTTTCCAAGCCACTTCAAATTTATTTTACTTTCAAACCACTGCCTCTAGCTGTACTTCTGCAGTGAGACATGTTTAATATTTTCCTTACGTTGGAAGTTCCCATATTAAATAATCAAATCGTTTATTCAGACATGAAGAAATTAGGTAAGATGCAAGTACTTAACGGTCGCCACCGCTGGAGGTGTAGATGTAAGATGCAGCACTTTGGGACATGGTTTAGTGGTCATGGTGGTGTTGGGTTGATGGTTGGACTTGATCTTAGAGGACTTCTCCAACCTTTATGATTCTGTGACTGTGATATTGGTGAGCAGTGGTTTGTGCCGATACTCACCCAGCTGGATGTGGCTGGTGACCTTCCTGTGCACGCGAGCGGTGTTGATGGTTCTGTCGTACAGGTGCCTTTTGCCGGGATCCCTCACCAGCCCCCAGACGCAGGGAAGAGGTCTTTCTATCACTCCTGCTCCCAGAAAGCCATGCTTCGTGGCTGAAGGGAAGACTTTGTAGTAAACCAGCACCTCTTTTTCTGTGCACTGATACCTGGCAAAGACAAATGAAAGGTGTTTGCACACAAATACATTGAAAAAAAAAGTACCTCCCATTATGAAGATCTTCCGTGAACTTACTTCCAACCAGCTGCTGCTTGGCGTGTGTAGAGATTCCTCAGGTTCTGAGAGCATGCTGCCATTACCTTAGGGAAAAAACAACAAATGCTCAGGTAAGAGAAAGGTGTGTAAACTATAAGCTGCATTCAGCTTTTACGTGGTGACTCTTCTACTCAGACCGCTAGGCTGGCTTGACCACAAATGCTAGTAATGCTCAGCAAGTATTAACAATTAAAAGTGTCCAGTGTGTGTAACTGCCAAATAAGGTAGCAATTGGCAGTGTAGAACAAGGCTTATCCCCACTCATTTTTAGTTACAACTTCCAGTAGGAGATAGAGGAGTAAGTGAAAACTGTATTTACTTACCTCAGTGGTAGCATTAGCCAAGATATGTTTGGATAAATCTTGGTATCCTTTTGCTGAAGCGGAGTTGACGGAAATAGTTAATCCATGGGTGAACCTACAGCTGATGCTACTAGAAGGAAGGGGTGGCTGAATTCTGCTGGCTTCTGTGGGAAATGGAAAAGAATAATAAAAATATAGGAAACCCACCATTATTATGCAGTTCTAGGGACTGAAACCCTCCATTGGAGCACGCAATCCACCTGATTGTGATGAAGGACTGATAACAGCCCTTGTCTACATGATCTGTGTATTGGCAATTACGTTGCAGTCACATCTTGCATTTTCTAGAGTTTAAATGTTTATTACTACACAAGCTAAAACCTAAAGAAGAAGAGGCAACATCAGTCTTGAGGATAAAAATAAGAACTTCCACATACAATCCTACACATATTGCAGCTTTAGCCTCCCTCTCCCACGTCCTTGGTTCATTCAAGGCATTACCCTTGTCACATCTCAGGACACTGTACTTTGATGTCACCACATCAAAATACAAACTTCAGAGGGACCAAATCGCCATTTACTTTTTTTCAAAAAATTCTAAGCAAGCGGTAGCTACTGTGGTTGGCAGTATCTTTTTTGAAATCATGTAACGGTAGGGAGATCCTCAGAATATCTAGAATCAAATTAGATTTTGATTTGCATAAATGACAAATCGCATTAGGCTTTGGGCCACAAATCGGACAGAAGCAGACGTGTTTCACTTACCAAATGCTGAATCCTGCTGTAGCTGCTCTAACACGTAAAGCTGACTGTTTCTAATAGCTGAACGACCTCGTGTATCTCTTGAAAGCAAAGCATTTCCAGAAGAAACCTGACATAAGAAAGAGCAGAAGTGGGAGCTTTCAGTGTGAACTGGGAAAAATAAGTTACATTACCTAGCAAATGGAGTATTTGTAGCGAATCTGCCTGTCGGAAGCTTCTCTTTATCATAAGGTAAATACTTTGCCCTTTTCCTGGTTGTGAAATGATACCTTGGCTCAGGAGATTTAGCAAACCAAGTGTGAGGAGCTAGCACGGGTGCATACTCCAAAAATCCAGGGAAGTTCATGGTGACACACACACACGAAGTCTTAAGTCAATGGATGCATCACTGAGGGAGGCACACGGACAGTATCAGGTTCTGGTTTAGCACAAGAAAGGGCTTATTGTTTCTAAACCATTTGACAGCAGCATTATAGATGTAAAACAGATGTTAGTATTGTCAGTGAGTTTATAAAAAAACACCACAACCTCCAAAACACAGAGGTGTCAATGTCCTTTGTGATTACATGGTAACGCTGCCTCCAGCGCCTCTGTACTGGTGACACAAACTTGTCCTGCTTGATAGCTGTGACAGAACATGAACCATCTCAAAAACTGTTCCCATTCTAACGCTCTGTTCTGTTCTTTGTCATTGCTGAAGCATCAGGACGCATCAGTCTCACCAGCCAATTTCTCACCTGTCCTTCCTGGCTGCTGAGGTTACTCGCGGTGTACGTAGCGGTATTACTGCTGTTGTAACCAGACGATGGGCCGGAGGAGAGGCTGAGGCTGGAGTCCGTACATAAAGTGCTTGTACTTGCCAGAGTCTTCAGCCTTGCTTCTTCCTGCAATAGGTATCACAGTGTTACAAACAAATGAAAAAAAAAACCCCTAACCACACAAAACTTACGTTGCAGAACAGCTAGTCAGATCAATGCCAACAGCACTGAAAGATGAAAGAGGAATAAGCTAAAGAAGCCCAATTCCTTTCAAGGAGTGTTGGCAGCACAAAAGCTGCTGCCGTACAGAAACAGGCTCGTTAGAAAGACTAAGATTATATAAGCCATAGAGCTTATATAAGCTTATATCACCCTGTAAAACCCGTCAGCCTGGGAAAATGCAGCTTCTGCTGTTGTTATTCTTCACATAGAATAGTCCAGGCTATTAAACCAATGCTAGGATGTTTTCAGGAGGAAAAATGCAAAACAAAAAAAAGGTATCTCTTCAGTGCCATTTGTTGCTCTTTGCCTGCTTCTCAAGTAGACCCTGACTTAAGTTGATGGTCAAATGTAGTTGTTAAAGACTAAAGATTTTACTTGAATCAATGCAACTACTCAATGCCAGCCCAAAAGAGGAAATAAAAATTACATAATAAGAGAATACTGAGAGCGTTGAGATGATTTATACGTTCAAGGGCAGTATTAATTGTGGTTTTCCAACTCAGGTGAAGTACGTCTGCATCTCACAAGAAAAATATGGGAGCAGCTGTGGCAAGACGTGTTCATCCAGTGGATGTGCCTGAATTTCAGGTGCCTTACAGGCTGCAGAGCAATAAAATAAGTGTTCACATTTTGCACCAGATACACACATAAGAGGAGAGGAGGTCTGCAGCTACAACTCAAGCTGCACTGTCAAACAGTGCCAAAGGTTACTGCATAAAAATACAGTCAGAAATTGGGCAGAAAAGACACATCCTAATGAGGTGTTATCCTTCCATCTGGGAGAAAAATGCACACACTTGGACTATACAAGATGCAAAGTGCAGAAGAAAAAAGTACAGGACAAATGCACACATGGAGGACAACCTAAAAAAAAAGACACAAAGGAAAAGAATAAAGGCCTTTGTGTTTAAGTACATGCTGAAATAAAGTCAGTTTACCTTAGCAAAACTCTTTCACAGACTGGGCAGACACTGCTTGATCCTGTGAGAAAACATTCAAGTTTCTCACACATAAAACGTGGCTTCAGGAAAATGCAGTTCAGAAGCATGAACAATACCAGTTCAGTACTACTGAGTATTTTAAGCACAATTTGCACTTAATTCTTTTGTTTTTCTACGCTGATGCATATCAAACAGGAGAATTCCTTAGCCATGATAAAGTTTCTTTTAAAAAGATGTGAATAATGCATAACAGTCTCCTGTGTAATGCTCACCTTCTGTAGCTGAGAGAATATTTGCTCCCGTATACGTCTCTTCTCTTGCTCAGCTCTCTCCCTCAGCTTGTCCCTAGCTCGTGCAATTTCAGTTTTAGTTTCCTCTCGTGCCCTCTGGTAGTCTCGGAGCAACAGTTCAATGTCTGAGGGATGCTGAATGCTCCTTCTTTTTGGTTCTTGAACTCTGTAAGGATAGGCAAGTGGGGAAAAACACGCAGTTACTTGTAATCAGGTCACCGGAAAAAATACCATGAGAAAATCACCTTTCAACATGCAACAGGAAAATTTGCCAGAAAACCAATCAAACGCTACCACATCAGCCTCCAAAAAGTTCCTCTTTGCTCACTAAATGCCGTATGGACATTAACATTGGAATATTCAAACTGCAAGTCCAGATTCCCAGTGAGGTCACTCCAGCAATTGTGCCGGTTTCTAAGTCAGCTCTCTGTGTGATCCAAAGTTACCACTTTGACATATCAGATGCAAAACAATTGTGTTGGGAAAATAACTGTCTCCTGACCTACCACCAGGGAAGCAAAAGTCATTTAGGGCAAGGGATGAGAAATTCAAATGGTAAAAGCTGAAGGTTCGCAGAACGTTTCTGATGTTTAACATGAAACTTAACTATTTCATGTGGCTTTTATGCTAATGAAGGAATCATAAAACAGATTTGTCATAACGAGTCAAGACTGAATACCTGGCTGTCCCATATACCAGACACATAAGTTAGATAGTTGTTACGGACTGAAATAAACCGGATGGAAGATTTTTAATGAACATTTTCTAAAATCAGGCACGCGTTTTTCCTGAAAGCACTTTCTATGCCAACGTTTGACACTTCTGCACCGAGAACTCCTCTGCCACAGAAGTCTCATGTATCAGTAAAAACCGTTGAGGTGAGCCCATCATGACACACTGCTAATGCATATCAGGCCAAAAGAGAGGTTTCTAATGCCCTACCTGGTATTTTCCACAACATCTCTTCTCAGCTGTTGCAGATATTCTCGGCGTCTGCTGGGGAGATCGGGATCCCTCTGATTTGCATCCAGCGTCTGCAACACACTGAAATGCTTTTGAGGACTCAGACTTCGGCTTCTTTGGTATCTTTGCAGCCTTTTTTCTCTTTCCTTCCTCAGAGTTTCAATAGCCCTCATGTGTCTGTCAGGGAAACACAATTAGTGTGACAAAAAGCACCCTCCAAAGTTGCATTTTCTCATTTTTTGAACCACTGAAATACTAGGTAGCTTTGTAACATAAAATTTACAAGAATCTAACACCACACACTCCCCTTGCAAATACCCCTTTGGCCACATGCTGACAGATAATGCAGAAATTCTAAAACTCCCCTGCTTTTTTATAGCAGTAGAAAATGTGTAAGAGGGTCTTAGTAACTGCCTGTAGTGACTGAGAGGCAAATTGAGGGCAGAGACTGATATAGCTATTCCTTATTAGTTTTAGTTACAAGAGCTTCCTAAGCTCAGTTCTGTAACCCAATCGCAAGAATCAGGATTTGATTTTTTGATTTTTTTTTGTGTGTATATTTATGATGTTTTTTAATTTGGTTTTGCACATCCATACAGCCTCACTTATTCACAGCAGCATGAACGAGATGTTTCCATAAACTGGATGTGTCAATTATTTCTACACTGCAATAAATCAATGAAATACACGCCCGTGATCACCAGCTACACATGATCACTCTCACAGCTGCTAGAAATTTTAAGAGTGGGATGACACTAGATTTGAGTTACACCAAACCTTACACTTTTTTTCTATTTTCTTAAAGTAACTCCAAAATTTTGTCTTAAACGCATATAAAATAATCTTAATAGTCTATCTTTTCATATACAGCGTGACTGAGCAATTAAGTGTTCATTACTAAATGTTACTTACGCAGCACGAAGCGTACGTGCACTGCATACAAAACGGTTCCTACAACACTAAGTAATTTACCTTTCATAAAGTTGCTGCTTCACTGGGATGGCCACCAGGTCATCTGTGGTTCCGCTCTGGAGGACCCTCAGCAGAGCGTCTGTTTCCCCGATGCCGTGATTGAGCTTGGCTTCGGCCAGTTCCACGGTGAGGGGGTGCTGATGCAGATCCAGGTGAACGCCAGACATGATCTGAGCCCGCTCTCTCTGAAGTCTCTCGATCTCCCTGCTCCTGCTGTCACAAAGCTGGGATTTCCCTTCCATTTCGGTCGCTCGCGTGCTCCTTGGGGTTTTTTCGGCCTGATTTGGTAAGTCGGTCACGCTGCCACTCAAGCTGAGTAAGGAAGGAGAAGGGCTGCCCTTAACACCGCACCAGTTGCTGAATTTATTGTGTACGGGTAAGTCACGGAGACTGTAGCTCCGAGGCCTGTAAGGCTTCGCAAAAGTAGTATTTTTGTTGAGTGGAATTTCAGTGTTGCATTCACTTTCAGTGACAGAATCTGTATTGTCATCTTGGAAAGAAGTTTGCACATCGCTCACATCAGAGAGCAGGGGAGGGCAGCTCTTGTTTTTCCAAAAGAAATCTTGAAATTGTAGAGAAGATGCGTCTACCAGAGATTCTGAGGACTTGCCCTTATTTGTCTTACTTGAACAAGCAGCACTCATTTTTTGATTAAAATGTATGTCAGCGTTTGGAGGCAAGTAGTTATGAACCAAAGCAGTATCAGAATTACCAACGTATTTCTTGTGTCCAATTCCAGCTGAAGAAGCCCTTCCTTCCCTCATGACACATGTACAACGAAGCAAAGGTGCCGGTGAACCATGCTCTCCGAAATCACCTGTTAAACCTTCCCTGTGGCCTGACACCTCCAACATGCTACTGGAGTGATACAGTCGTTTCACGCCAACGGTAGCGTGGGTGTCACCCGTGAGTCTACGCTCTTGTTCTAAGTCTTTTGAACCATCCTGTCCTAAAGTTTCTTTCTTCTCTGAGAAACTTCCAGACTTCTTTCTTATGCCCTTGTATTCTCTAGAAGCTCTAGATTCACCGTCTGGTTCTGTCTGTGAAAAATTGTCCACATGAGGTTGCGTGCTGGACTGTGGACCAGCCCTTTGCTTTCTCTGGCTGTGAGGGGGACTCAAAGAACCACTGGGACATCCAGGAGGCTCCTTACCAGGGCAGGTAGACTTGCTAGAAGCAGTCTGGCTGCTGGGACTAGCACTAAGAGTAAGAATAGGAGAAGAGGCCCTATCAACTAGCAGGGTGTTTTTGTAATAAAATTTTCTTTCCAATGGAACCTCTAGTTCACTGACGCTTCTTTTATCCTGCACGTAAGATGCCGGAGATTGAGAGGTGCCATTAGTAGGGCTGCTGACTACAGTGCATGAAGAACTGTCTTGCCCTGAACTCAGCAACGATGATGTGACAGATGAAACTCCGGTACCAGCAAAAGCAACATTGTGCTGTTGTGCAATTAATGTTTTCTGAAAATCTAAGATAGTGGTGGAAGTTCTGGGCAAGGGAGGCAGACGCATAAAGGAGTCTTCCAAAATGCTGTCAAGACTGTCATGGAAGTCAAGACTGCCTGGATTTCTCATCCCTGTTTGTTCTTGTGTTCTTCCTTCAACAGGGAATGTTTCCTCTTTCCTTTTGGGAATCTTACCTGCTGCATCGGCACCTATTCCTTTCCAATCAACATTTACTGCCTGAGCTGCTCTCAATTCACTTCCTATTTTTGCATCCACTGTTTTCTCTTCATGTTTGCTTGGAGATTCTTCCAAAATCTCTGTCTGAGTGCCTACATCTGCTGTAGTCTGCGTGCAGCTATCTGTCCTAGTAGCCTTTACAGCCTCTTCAGTTCCTCTTTGGTTGATTTTGGCATTCTGCTCATTATCTAAGACACTCTGTTGGGAAAGGTTTCCCAACAGCTCAGAAGTGTTCTGGAGAAGCTGTGATAGGTGCATGGACAGGTTCTGCATGCTTGTCCAAGAAGAAGGTTGATGAAATAAATCTCTGTTTGTTTCCTGCTTTCTTGCAGAAACATCCGTGTAGCTTCTCTGATGTCTTCTCTGCCTTTTATACCTTCCTGTAGTTATTGTTTGTGTTCCCTGCTCACATGTGATCCCTGGTAGTTTTTTGGAAGACCTTTCCGACTCAGAAGGATATAATAGTACAATTTCATCAACCTGCACTGTGGAGTTACCAGGTTGTACAGAAGGATTCTCAAATTCAACAGTGTTATTTTCGGGATTAGTTCTCATCGTTTCACTGGATACGTTGCTACATTGCTTGGTACTTGAGTATGCACCTGAGTATGCAGACCGAAAGTCTTGTCTGACACTGTCCCATCCTTGAAGACCTTCAAGGCTGCTTAAGGTGCTTGATAAAACTTTTGCTGTGGCATATGAACTAAGATGAGAATGAAAAGGAGAATTCTGAGAGTTCAGTCCATTGTCTACACTGGAACATCTCATAACTTTACGATTTTCCAGGTTTAAAGGAATTTGATTGCAAGAGACATCACTTGCACTTCCAAAAACATACTGTTTCCATCCAATCTTGCACGATACATCTCTCTGCCATGGATGAATATATGGGTTGATATCACTTGAACTAAAATGCATTGTATCTTTACTGTCTTGCAAAAATAAATCTGTTTCTGGCTGGCATCCAGCTTCTTCAACCTTCCCTTCACTGCACTGAGCTACAGAACCAACGTTTGCTTCTGCACTCACAGAACTGCGAGCTGTGTGCAGTAAGGATGAGGGAGACTGAGTAACAGAGTCTTTTAAAGACTGGCTGCTTTGGGTTCTTGCTGCAAAGTTTTGTAAATTTTGGAGATCACAGTTTGCAAGCTTCTTAGTGGGTGTCAATCTCTGCTGCGATCTGGGTTCCAATTTAACCTGTAGAAAGCTTTTTGACTCCTGCTTTGAAAATCTTTCTATCCCGTAAAGATCATCTTCAGTTGGTGATGGAGGTTCTACACTCATATTTAAATCTTGTAGTGATTTAGATGCAAAATATAACAAAGGATCTGCCTTAGATGAAGCCTCCAAAGTGCACTCTGTGTCAGAGAAGATAGCAATAGCTGGGGCTGACAGTCTGTGACTTTGTAAATAAGGTCCGTGTTCACTTCGTTTACAGCTCTTTGTATTCCGTGTAGTAAAGTATGGTCTTTTGCTCCCGAGTTGCATCAATTTGGATTCTTCAGGGGGCAAATCACAGTTTTCTGGTAAAAACTTTATGGAGGTACCTTCATTATATATTACAGAAAACTTTAGTCTTTCTGATTTCAGGGTCTTATTCCTCATTATAGCGTCTCCCACTGTTGAACAACTGCCTGCATCAGCATCAACAGCAGGGCCATCAGTGCTTGAACCTCCATCATTTTTGCAAAGTAAAATCTCTTTTCTACCATCTTTATTTACTCTATCTGGCACCTGTTCTATCTGTTCACCTGCGGGCACAAACTGACTACCTTGCAGATCTTCAGGGCCTTTTTCAAAACCCGAGACAGTGTGATACAGCCGTCTGGGATCCGTGCTTCTGCTGTGTGTGGGATATGTTGGACTAAATGAACTGCGGGCACATTCAGGATCCACATCTACACCTCCTGGATACAGGTTTGCCAACACCCTAACTTCTGAGCCTATTAATTCATTTACAGAATTTGAGGATACGTTAGTTTGTTTTTCAACAGATTCACTACTTAATGTTTTTCTCTGCTCTGTCGTTACGGCGAAATGTTCAGACTCAGTATTTGAATGCAGCTCTTGCTCATTTCCATTAAGCATTTTTCTCTTTTGACCCTCTTTAACAAGAATTGCCCTGCCAGTTTTCCAAAAAGGTAGTGATGGCAATAAAAGACAATTATCATTCTCTGTGTGTTCAGTGCAAGCTTCTTGTGGTGGAACTTTACCCCAGTAGTGCTGATCAACTTTTACATCGTTGTCAAATTCTTTACGATTACTTTCATATACAGGTTCCCTATCTAGAGCAGAATTTTTATATGAAGTAGAGTCTGTGTCTGATACTGGACAATGCCTGTTCTCTTTTGCAAGTGAAAGTAAAATACTTCCTGAAGCACGTATGGGCTCATCGAACACCACAGCCTTATCAGACTGAGTGTCTTGTATTTGCAAAACAGCAACTGGAGAGTGGTTCAATATACCTGTATGTGAAATATCGTATGTGCCAGTTTCACCACGGCCCGTATCTTCAGCTAAAGAAGATGCTGAAAATGGTCTTAAGGATGGGTGAGTGACACTTGCAAACACTTGGGGAAAATCTCCTCCTTTGGCAGAGTGCACGTCTGCAGAATGGGAGGACACCTGCTCAGTCAAAAACGTGTCTTGAAGTGAGTCCTCAAGCTGTCTACATATTAGAGACTTTGAGCCATCGGGCAAACAAGACACATCAAAAGCAGTGAAGCTTTGAAATGGTGTCTCAGCTGGAGCAGCTTCTGCAAAGTAGCATGGAAGAGACTTTAATTGATTACTGCCAGTCTGTCTTTGGCTCTCAAAGGTAAGCGTGCCCAGTTCTGGTACAGTCACACTAGAAGTGTTACTGTAGTGTTCGGAGAACTTGTGAATTTCATCTTCTTTCATGTCATTGCAATTCTGGAAAGAACCTTGAATTATTTTCTCCTTTTGATCTGTTCCCACAACTTTTTCAGGAAGTTTGTTATTCTGAGCATACGTGGCCTCTGCAACTGCAGAATTCTTTTTCCTTTCATCTCCTTTTAGAGAAACATTAGGAAAAGTTACAGATACACTTAAATCAGTTGATTCACTTTCAAAGTATTTCATTTCCTCAGAGAGAACAGCATCGTTGTTAGCATTGTCTCTCTTGCTGGCAATCAAAACATCTGCAGATGATGCTGGATGATTCAGGAGACCAGAAGAACATTCAGAAGTGCCTGAGTTCCTACTATAATTTAGAAACTCTTTACTATAATGTGGATTTTCCCATGGAGACTTGCTGAGGCCTTCTGAAAGGGGTGAAGCATTCTCAGAAACAGTGCTGCCTGGCTGGTCTATGCAGCTCTCCTCAGAAGTCCTATGTACTTGATTTTCTCTGGGCTCACACTGATATCCAGCTACACCTGGAAATTTTGCACTTTCATTTTTACTGTTCGCTGTTGCAGTATAGCTTGTGCTTAAAAATTTCTCCTTCTCGTCACGCTGTGATAAACTCCCTGAGCGAAGTACTTTCTGAGTTGTGTTAATACTGGGAAACATTTTTTGCAAAGAGATTTCTAGTAAAGAGTGTATTTGCTGCCTCCCTGTATCTTCCATCACTTCTTTCTCTGATGAAGGCAGTAGGTTTGAATCACCCAAGAGCAGTGAATTAGACACAGTGGTACCCTTTTCCTCTTGAGTTGTATCTTCAATGGAAATAAGGCAGTCTTTTGATAGATTATTAGCCATTAAATCCATACTGTGTTCTTCACAACTGTTGTTAGCATCCTGAATTGTATCTTCAGAAGAATCTAATTTTTCCAAGGAAAATGATTCTCCTTTGGCCCTTTGCTGAAGCACAACAGGTTTGGACTCGGAACCACCTGCACTGTAGGGAGTGGAAGAGCTGTTCTCATCAACAGGTTGCCCAGATACAGCACAACCAGGCATGTTTTTAAATACAAAGGATTCTTCCTCCTGCCAGTCCTGCGTGACCCTGGTTTGCTGAAAAGCGACGTTCTTACTTTGTGTTTTATCAGAAAGGTATCTGTCTTCTCCCATTTTGTTGATTTTAACAGGCACACCAACACAGACCTCACTCTCCATTAACGTTTCATAGTAAGGCAGAACAGCTCCAGTCCTGACACTGCTGTTAGACAGTTCTTTCAATGCAGTAGGAACATCTTGAAGAAGATGGGAATCGTCACTTACTCCAGGGTATAAAAGTTGATTTACAGACTGGCATGGAGCAACTTTAAGTGAACCTTCTTGGTTTTTTTCAGCAGACTTCAGTGTTGCTGGTGGATTTCGTTGCTTGTTGATCTCTTCATTGTTAGAAAAACTCGTAGACACCCACTGGCTTTCTCTTAGGATTTCATTTAATCTGCTGTCATTATGTGTCATTTGGCAGCTGCCTTTGTTTTCAGGAAATAGTTCATCCAGGTTTTGTAAAACGATCACTTCTACTTCCTCCATGTTTTCTACAAACACCTGCTTTTCTTTGTCTTTGGTCATTTGTAGTAGACTCATCAAATGTGCTTTCTCCTCCTCAGCACTGGAGCGTACTGGATCGAATTCACAAATATCAAGTCTTTTTCTAACAGTACTTACATTCAAGCTTTCTGAAGTGCCACGCTCAGGATATTGCATAGAGCAACTCATGTACGTATGGCTGTCCTCTTTAATGTGGAGACTTTTAATTTCTTGTTCAGCTCCATGTTGGTCAATACCAGTACTATCATCAGCTGAATATTGACATGCATCGATATCACTCATGACTACATTTCTTGCATCTGTAACAGAGGCCACCAAGCCATCATCTTCACTCATTTCAGTAGGATCATTGTATCTTGAATCATCTTCTAACAGTATATTCTGTTCTAGTCCTGAAGCTGTCAGGTATCTTTCAGGGATCTTATGTTGATTTAAAATTTCCTCTTCATCATCTCTCTCACCACACACCTGATCTAGAGCTGGAGGCTCTTCAGTAAATGAAATATTTTCATCTGCACATATTACTTCTTGCGTTGTAATCATCGGCCCCTCAGTTTTGGTCATGATAATTGGCTCTTCATTCCCAGTCACTTCACTTTCACCAACCTTGTCTTCCCGAGGCAAATGGTTTGGTAGACAATGTTCAATTAAATTGCTGAAATTTACTTGTCCTTCATTTTCAGATTTTGCTAATGTATTTCCTTGCTCACTTGTGATTAGCGCTGTGGCAGCTACATCCTCTGTACTATACACATTTTCTGTTGTTCTGTTCATCTGTAAAAGCCCCTCACAAGTATCAATGAAGCTGGAAAAATTCTGAGTAGCATTTGGTGTGTGAGAACACACTGCCGATGGAGAGGTTTGGGGAGCCACAGGAAACTCTAGTGAATAAATACCGATTTCTATTTTCTCATTTTTTTCTTTTTGGCAAAAGCTGCTTGTTTCAAGTCGACTGCCAGAATGCATGAGTGCTTTCAATTCCTGAGCGTGTTCTACCCTGGTGCTGGCTACCTGCAGTTCATCCTTCTCCCCCTCTTCGCACGTCAGGCACAGATTTGCGTAAAACTCACCCTTCATTTCACAAGCTACGCTATCAATAGGTTTCTTTGGATTCTGAGACCAACTAATGCCTTTAAAATCCTCTCTACTCCTGTCTTCAGTTACACTTTGGACTTGGGCTGCTTCGTAGTCAGGTAAGCTTTCAACCTGTCTGGATTTATTTTCCAATCCATTTTTTTCTAAGTTGATTGCATTATTGATCAATTCTGTTATTTGTTCATCAGTGTCTGCTTTTGTATTCTGATAAGGAGCCATAGTTTCTTTTGGATCAGTTTCTGGGTTTCTTAAAAACTTGGACTCTTTATTTATGTACAGACTCTCCTCTTGAGAAACAGACGCTGATGTATTTGTACTGCATTCAAATACTCTTCCTGACTCTGAATTTACACTATCTTCAACAGGCAAGATATTATCTGGGCAATCACTTTCAAAAAACTCTTCCTCTTCCTCTCTTGATTCAAGTAAAGATTTGTTCTGCATTCGTGTTTCCAAGAGAATGGTTGCATCAAATTCCACAGAAATATTGGTCGTCTTATGTGTACGGTTCTTCTGCCCCATTGATTTTGAAGAGCACATTGTGCAGAGGCAGCCAGAATGTGCATCAGAACAACTTTCTGTGGCACTGACTTCTACAGTAAGATTAGAGGTAGCATCGCAATCTCCTTTCGCTCTCGTGACATGCTCCAATAGTTTATCACCATTTTCAGACTCAGACGCACTTTGAAAAAGGTTAGCCTTTGCTGAAGATTTGTAAAATATGCTTGAACTGGATTCTGGGAGAAGGTCATTTGTACTGTCACAAACAGCAGCAGTGTCTTTCCCATCTGCATCCACTATGAGATAACTTACTTCATTTACCGCTAAGTTTTCATGTTTGGATGAAAATTCTTTCTGAACTATGGCCTGAGAATTCAAGACATTGTGTTCTTTGCTTTCACTGCTTTCTTCTCTTATGTTATCAATGCATAATGTAGAATTTTCTGAAATTTGCGCGGATAAGCAACTTGCCTGACTGTCTGCTGGATCACATTCGTAGGAATAATGTTTTGAAAGAGGTTTGCTTTTGAATTCATAACAATTCAGTGAAGACAAGTCTTTATCCTTTGGTTCGGGTTCTTCATCATCTCTGAATGAAGGCACCTCTGGCACAATCTCTGCCAAGCTATCTGTGCTTATTTCCATACAGACAGCAGCCTCTTTTTGAGACATCTCTATTGGTGTTGCAGATTGGTCGTAACTCACACTGTGAGCATCAATTAAAGGGTTACATCGATACATTGTCTTCTGTGAAGAAAAATCCATCTCCGCTATTTCTTCTGCAGGTACTTGTCTGTAATCTGTTTCTTGCATTGTTTCCAAGTTACTCTCCCCAGATCTGAGAAGACCTACAGTAACAATTGATTCTGCTCCTTGTCCGGCCAATGTCTGAAGCTCGTAATTAGTTACTAAAGAGCAGTTCTTATCTGTTAGGTCACTGAGAAAGAAACCTTCATCACAACATGCTGGTATTTCCCTCCTTGGAAAAAGCTGCACGTGATTTCCAAATTGGGCCTGTTTTAGTGCAGATGTCTCTGTTGAGGTCATATTATGAGCAAGTTCTGCAGAAGATTCGGCAGCAGGTGCACTGACAGAGGCACTTCCTCTGCCTGAATCTGTCAGGCTTGATTCTGTCATCAAGTTATTGTGGTCACTGAGGTCATCTTTTTCAAACATTCTGAAGAAATCATCTTCTAAATCTGCATCTACACAGCCATTTCTCTGCTCCAAAATTTGCACAGGCAACACAGAAATAGAAGGTGTTTTTTGCAGATCTTTCGGCAGCTCTGGGTGACTCAGGGGGAGAGAATCCTCCCCTTTCCTAGATACCAGTGACAAGTGGTCTGTGGTGGAGGCGCTTTCCAAACAACTGAATATTTGTGTCCATTCAGTGGTAGACCTATAAGTAGATAATTCATTTAGTTGTTCTTGTTCAGGATGATTTGACCTTGAACGTTCATAATAATCATGCTTTGCTGAAACAGGAACAAAAGAGGAGCTTGGTCCTACTGAGCTGACAAATGAGGACATTGCATCTTGAGATTCCAAAGAAAAATTTTCACTAGAGTTTGTCCATCCCTTAAGAATCTTATTTAATGATCCACTCTCAGAAACTCTGCTTGCAGTTGTTGTTGTTTCAGGTAACGGTACTTCTGAGGCGCCAGAGGACACAACTGTGTTTATTTTGCCTATGTGATGTGATGAACGAGTAATGCTGTGTATCTGCTTAGAGCCAGAAACAAAAGAAACTTCAGCAGCTGACTGCTTTAGATCATCCTTCTTCAGCCAAAGCCCTGGTTTGCTTGAAGAGCACAGATGAGCTTCTTGAAACTCCACATTTTCATGGGAAGAAGGTGCTATTACTCTGGGACTGCTGATGTCAACCTTCAACTCACAGGAAGACCAAGCATCAGTAGCAAGCAAAGGATTTCTGCTTGAGTAATACAGTCTTCTGTCAAGAGATCTTTCTTGTTCTACAAAGGAGACTTCGGTCCCCTTCAGCAACTGCCTGCAAGCATTACTGGAAGCGGGATGTGGTTTGGTGTCCAAATAAAAGGAACTGCTCAGCTTCAGACCACAGTTTGTCCTTTCTGTATCTCTGTCACAGGCCCTGAACTCATGGTGCTCCTCAGTCTGTATAGCTGGCGATCTAGGTGTTTGTAACTTCCAAAAAATCTCTGCTGGCACTTCATCAGATGAATCAGATTTGGATTCTTCTACCAGATCTTCTGCTGGCATCTCTTCTCCATCAGCTAAGCTGTCCAGAGAAAAGCTTCTTTCAGGCTTTCCCAGTCTCCTATGAGATGCATATGATGTCAACAAAGATGAAGTATGGTGATCAGTTCTGCTTTGGTAAAGCTTAGTTGGTTCGTGGTGGGCCTTTGACTCATGAAATGGGCTTTTATTTTGCTTTTTGGCCTTATTTTCCTTTTCTGCCAGAGAGTCTTGTGACATTTGACTGTCATCGCTCTCAGAGTCCTCTGGGTTGGCAAGGCATTTATTTCTGTCAAAATCTTGTTTCGGTTTCTCTGTGAAAGCTTTTGCATAAGCGCAGGAGAGAGAATCTACAGAATAGGAACTGTCAGTATCAGAAATCTCATTTTCCTCATCCTCTTGCCAGTTCCCCAGGACATCCGTAGCTGTTTTGGACACTCCAGCATTTAGCATCTCAGCACTGTGCCACTTTTTTTCAACGTAAGAGAGTGGTGACTGAGTGTTCACCTTAGTGAGATTTCCTACTGATGTTGCCACCATCAGAAATTCTTGCTGTTCCGCGGATGATTTCTCACGGCTTGGTAAGGCTGAGTTTGGCTCTCTCTTCCAGTTCTTGGCTGTTTGGTTTAGCTGCACTGACTGTGCATTTCCATACACTGTTTTCTTCATTTCTTTAGGAAACTTTTCTGGAGAAGACTTATGGCCTTTTCCATTGATATCCATTCTAGTCTTTTTATTGGAAACCTGAGCTCTGCTTTGTTCTAGATTGCTACTTGAAGGTTGACTTAAATCTCCTAGCACCTTGACTTTTGTCATTCTTGACCCTGTAATAAAGGTTTCAGGCTCATCTTTCTCCTTAAAAAGATCAGGAGAGGAGCCTTTCGAGGTCTGGTTTGGAGATCCAGTTTGCCCTGGGTTGTCATCCAACTTTTCAATTTTTTTACCATCTTTATTGATATAAGCCATGACAGCTGAATCATTAGAGTCTTTTCCCACTCCTTTTGTATTTCCAAATGAAGATGTTCTTTGTTTTTCAGTTAGCTGCCTCTGGATGGAAAAGGAGATGCCTTTTTCATCAGTAATGTCATCAATCCCAGAAACATCTTTACCTCTTTTGTAAAGATACTCTACAGATGACAACCTCTCTGTTGTACTTTCTTCACAGCATTGATCAGTATTTGGTGAGGTAGATAACTTTGGTACGGTCTCCCTCTTCAACAAACAGCTGTGAAAATAAAGAAGAAATAAAGCCCAATCATTGCTTGAATAATGTCCTTAACAATGCTTCTGCATTAGTAATGTCTTGTAGCCAAGAATAAAAACAACACATCAAAAACAAATCAATGCCTTCCAAAAACAAATTCTAGCAGAGAATTAAAAAAAAAAACCCACACCAAAAACCCCTCAAACCTGTCAGTAACCCTACAGTTCCCCAGATATCCGGAAATATGTTCTACAACACAAAGGAAGAGCTCTATGCTACACCGTATAGCTTGGTGATTACTCTCTGTAGGCTCAAGTAGCTGCAAACAGTTAAAAATAAAGGATGGTTCTAAGTCACAAAAATCCACTTAGAGTTTAGCTATCGCCTGCCTCCAGGACCATGATGTGATACACACCCTAGCACCCCAACCTTTTAGCATTGCGTAGAGATCTTTATTTAGCTTGAGAAAGGCTGGCCAACTTAAAAGTCCAATCCAGAACCACCCCAATGATACAAATATTCTGAAGGACAAGTTTGACCCTAATCAAGAAAAAGTGATGCAGAAATTACTATTCATCAACAGTTTGAACAACGTAAGAAGAGGAGTTAATTCAGCTCTGGAAAGCATTCACAAAGAGGTAAAAAGTCCAGACAAGCTTGAGAGAGAAATGTGTAGAACAGTGAGAAAGAGCTAAGCATGGAAATGTACTGTACACATCCATGGAAAAAGAATAAGCAGCTCCAGTGTGACCTACAATATAGTAAGTTCACCAATATTGCAAGTTTTGGGATTGTTTCAATACATTGAAAGGCATTCTGGATTCTAGATGGCCACTGAAAATACTTTGAATTTAAAATACTTTTGAAAGTGCAGAGGGATTGGCAGATGTTAACTTACCTGGGTACCTGGGACAGATGTGGGCTACACAACAAATGTTGCCTGTGCTGCAAGGAACTTGAATCCAATGACTTCCTTCTCTTTTGCAACTGGTGATCCGAAGAGGACCGTACAGCAGTATTTTCATTTAGGACTTGGGACTGTTTCACACACTCTTCACTGAGACAGCAGCTAGCTTCCAGCTGCTCTAGGTTCTGCTTGGCTTCCAGTAATTTCTGCTTCTTGACTATCCTTTCTAGCTGGAATTTGACCTTCTTCCGCCTTATGTTTCTTTCTGCTTTTTTTAGGGAGTATCTTCGCAAGAGCTCCAGCTGCACCAGTCTCTTCTTGTTCTGCTGTAGCAGGGAAGGGCAGATTTCCAGCCCGATGGTACTCTGTACCTCAGCCTCTGCATACAACGTGGACTCTGTTTGCACTGCAAACTCCCTTTGCTGTTGCTGAAGGGCAGCCAGTCGTTTATTCTCATTTATAAGCCACTGCTGGTCTGCAAACAAGACAATGATTCAAAGAATGTAAAAATCATAGGGAAAACATTGTTCGTTACTATCCAGTTAAATTTTGTCAGCCTTGAGAGCTCATCTGAGAACAGAATTTCTATGGATGTATGACAGAGTCTTGAAAAATCATTTAGAGAAAAACATATCATTGCTGCATTTTATTGATAACTGAAAGCCTCTCCATTGGAATAAGGACTCAGGTAACGACTGCAAGATATAAGCAGGAGGTTGGCTGACACAGCTAAGGAGAATGGTGGATAAGACCTTGTCTGTAAGCAAGACGCAGAACGTATTTCAATTTTTCAGACATTACACTCAAACAACACTTCAATTTTGTCATTAAAATACAGTGGAAGCATTAAAAGGCCTCAGTTCAATACTGTGCACTTTTCAGACATAGGGTATATATTCACAGTAATGAAGCATGACTTCATTAGTTTTTTTACTATGAAATAGGCTACTACTACTACTTTAGTTTTTCTGAAGTCACATACTAAACTTCATATGTGTTACCTAGAGCAATGAAGGTATGTGCACTGACAGCAGCGTTAGCAAAGGAACTAGAAGAGGAAGTTGTACAGAGCTAAACAGAGCCTCTCTGTTAATGCAGCAAGTGGATTTGCATGCACACACTAATGAGCCTTTGGCTAATAAATTTCTACATTCCGAGTGAAAAAATAAGCACTAGTGTGATTTTAAAACATTAGTGACTTCTTATCACAGCATTTGAGTGTTTCACAACTATTCTAAAACAAACACTGGTGGCAAATTCAGTAAGCCTGAAGATTAGACCTCTCTACACTGGAGTGTACAGACTAGATCTCTGGAGTGTAGAGACTAGACCTCCCTACATTCAAAACCCAGGTGAGTTCTGAATGTTCTGGAGACATTCAAAACCTGCCTGGACATGTTCCTGTGTGACACACTTTGGCAGAGGGGTTGTACTGGCTCTATATATTATGTCTGGTTGAGAGGTGTCCCTGCCCATGACAGGGAGGTTGGATTAAATGATCTCTAAGGTCCCTTCCAACCTAGGCCATTCTATGACTCTATGACTAGGAGGTCCCTTCTAACTCCTAACACTCTGTGATTCTGTGGTACGCCCCAGTTGGGATATGTCTCATTTACAGGGGCAGCTGCCGGCTACCCCTGTGGACGGGCACGCAACCTTCAAAGTGGGCAGAAGACCAGGCTACAAGGAAGCCACCACAGTTCTGCCCACCTTTCTAAACCCATCAGATGGAAACTTGCCAAGCAACCCGAACCCTGTGTGGCATCTGGCTGAGGTAGAAGAACAACCACAAATTCACTACCTGTTGCAACTATGGTTGCTCCAACGAGTGCTTGTCAAAACAGCCTGACGGAAGCCCCCATACCTTGCACACGAACACTTCAGCATGTACTTGAAATAAACCTAATACTTTCATGGCAAGGATGCAGGTGAAGCCAACACAACCCTGAGCTATCAGGACGAACATAATTCAGAGAAGACAAGCTCATACCACCCTTTTTTCATAAAATCATCACTCCACAGAGAGAGTTATCTTCTCTGCTTTTGTTAATGTACCCCATATTTCATACGTTCTACATATGTGCATAAACCACCCAATTAATTTGATAATAAAATGCTTACACATTTAGTCTTCTCTAAATATTCAGGACCTGATCTTTGCAGTCAATGAGGAAGCAGAAGAGAACACAGAACACCAGGCTCATTTGGTTTTAACCCTGGATGCAAGACTATTTTATTCCACAAGGGAGATTTACCTAGAGGTTTTTCAGAGTGCACTGGCTTAAATCTGAGCTATGATGAACTGTAATAATTTTTAAAAGGGATTACCGGATCACCACTACCAGATTGCGTCTGATGGCTTGGACATATTGTCTTAACGAAACAGAGTTAGTTCACTTTTATGCTGCTATAAAAATCTAGATATTCAGATAGAGAAAGCAAACAAAACCTATTTTTAGCTGAAAAATCATAGGTTGCTTGACAAGTAGAGCATTTCTCAAAATACCAAATCTTTTCAAAGCACTTCTGTCTTACTAGCAGCAACACTTTTTTGGCTGGGCTTACCTTCGATCTGCAGTCCTTTATGGAATAAGCAACCTTCCATTGCTTATTCAGGGGATTATGAATTAAGAGGTATTAAGTCTCATGTGATGAACGAGGGCTACCCACAGCTCTGCACAGCAGAGCTGCAAGAGAGGAATTTTGGGCCATGAAAGTTTCCCTAACGTAAGAAATCATTAGTGTGTAGGCACTGTCAGCATCACTTGCTTGGTGACTACTTGTTAAACATATGTCATTAGTGATCCTGCCACAATGAGTCTTCTGCCCTGTTTATGTTGGCAGCTCTGCACACAGCACAGAAGCTGAAATTCTAAATCGATGGTTACTCTGTTGATAAAAGGGAAGCATTTTAGTGCTTATTTTAGTAAATATTTCTTAATAATATTTTTAACTTCCACGTACAAAGGTGTTTTTCTACTTCCAGATCTCTTCTCTCTTGTACATGTTTCCAGCAAGGAGAATATTTGGCAGATAAGAGTTTCCCTGCAACAGAGCTGCAAGCTCTGAGCTGCTAATTAATGTCTGCTCACAAACTTGCCTCTATCAGCAGCTGAGACCCAGAGGGCGCAGAAAAGGTGGAGAACTCTGGTGTGTTGCCAAGTGAGGAATTGTATTTGGCTGGCAAAAACTACCTGCCTGGCTAAGCTTTGCAAAAACACAGCAAAAACAGAACTAGATTGAAGCAGAGAACGAGTCTACGGGGCCACAAAATTAAGATATTCTGGGAGAACTCCCTGGGTTATCTGTACTATCTGTGTATCTTAAGTCCATTTCTGCTATACCCTGTCACAACAACTGCCTTTTAATCTCTTCATTGTGGCATAATTAAAAGATAGCAGACTGCATAAGTTTGGGTCTGAGAAGCTCCCAAAAATTCCCATAAGTTTTCCTCTTCCAGGAACCAATAGCAGGTTTTGCTGAGATGGAACGGTGCCTTTATAATAGGCATATTTTTCTTATCAAGAAACCTGGATAATAAAGACTAAAGAACACTATATCTAATTTCTGTGGGCTGCTTTCTATCACATCATCCCCCAACCTGTGTTGATAACGAGGATTGCCCCAACCCAGGTGCAGGACTTTGCACTTGGCCTTTTTGAACCTCATGATTTTGCTACATCATCAATGAAACGAGTAAACAGAGTACCTCGACTGACACACATCACTGTCTTGGAAGTGCTGCTTGGTTCCTAACACATCCTGTTGTTGGAACAGTTTCCACTGAAAGCTTATGGTAGGAACTACCAGAGTCATATCGATTTCAAGCTCCCAAAATAACTCATTGGATGAAGGGCAGATACATCACAAGAAAAACTTAACACCCAATAGCAGGCTCAGTCCATACTGCAACACGGCAGCATTGCTCTACAGACAGGAGCAGAGCACAACTGCGGGGAGGCAGAACAGGGAGCAGCTTGGGAGACGCAGGCTCAGTGCCACAGGGGAGTAACACGCTGGTGCTGCCTCTCCAGCCGTGACCTGCAGAGCTAATTAAACAGCAGAACTGCTGGTGCACTGCAAAGGAGGCCCTTTAGTCCTGTTAATCAAAGCTTAGTAACTGCTCTCAAGGGAAAGGCAATTATAACAGAAAACTGGTAATAAGCCACAATAAAAGTTCTACCCGCAACATAAAGCATAATTAGGACAAAACCATCAACAGAATGAAAGAATGCAGTAATGGAAGGGAAGTGAGAGAGGGGAAGAGGCAGGTACCCACTTTCTTGGATCTGCTGGTCGATTAGCGCTTGGTCATTTTCTAGCTCCTGCTCTGCTTTGATCTGTCCTCTCAGGATCTGCTGCTTTAAATCCTCAACATAGAGCTGCTGCCGTTGAATTTGTTTTCTGTGGAAGGCCTCCTGGTCTCTCAGTTTCTGCTCATACTCCTCATGCACAGCATCTATTTCTCTGCTGTTAGAAATGTTGACAGTGAGTTTAAACTGAAAATGAATGCCAATTACTTGTAACAAAACAAGTGATCTGACTAAAACCAGACAGACGACATTCAAGATCTTGTGTTGAATACGAGTGCATTATGACAAAAACTCGCGATGGCAAAGCAGCTGTGTACATGCATGTCACGGCAGGCTGTGATCCCCTAAGTATCATAAATGCCAGCAAACACGAAAGCTCTCATGAACCAGAAAATCCCATCATCAGAAAGATAATAGCAAAATTAAAATACCATCATTTTTCATCTTACTGTAGATCCCTAAAAAGTGAAATTGAGGAGTGATATGGTTTATATGCTATAAAATTTTATAACCATTATATAGGATATTTGTCATCTAAGTTCTTCAAAGTGCTTTATGGAAATGACGAACATTCTTCTCCATTTTCAGATCAAAAATCCCCTGCCTAGAAATGGTTTCAGGCATTGCTGAGATTACAGTCTCTGGCACTACCAGAGAAAGAACTTGATCACCCAATTCTCTGTTGGGTGCAACAACTCTATTAGGTTACTGCAGAATTGCGATCAGAAAAGTGACTAACCTGTGAAAAATTGCCTTATAGTTCCCTCTGAGATCTTTGGTTCCTGACTGCGTGCTAAAATTTCACACATGCGCACACACAGAGTAACAATCAAAACAGTATATATTCTTTGCAGGAATACAAAAGCACCCTCAAAATATATATTCCTTTCAGAGGGTTAATGTATTCTACCTGTGCACACATCATAAGCAGCAATTCTTAATGTTAAAGTTGTATTATATATAAGGGTGACATATGATCTTCGCCTGTCGTTTTGTTTCTAACCACATCACTATAGGTAACCTCAGAAAATTAAACCTTCAAGTCTCAAAAAAAATGTTGTAATGTATTTTACTAATGAAGTGCTGTATTTATTATTATGATGCATTTATTACACTTCTAAAGAAAGCAAAAGTATGAAAGCTCTAAAGAGTCCCTGAAGGTCAAAAGAAAACAAGAATATAATTTCAAAGTGAATGCTCTGGAAACATCATGTTGTTTGTAAAATCATTATCCATACAGGTCATCTGTACGGAAAGAGCATTTGACCTTTGCTACATAGGAATTAATTTGACATCTCCATTTAGAACTGTAAGCATGTCTTCAAAGTAACCATTTCTACAGCAACATTGATTCTGTGTGCTAGATTAGCAGACAAAACCAGATGAAACAATTAAACAGCCAAAGTCTACAAATCTTCTGGAGTAGCTTCACATGGAACATACATTTCTTCAGTACAAGGGTGGCAAGACTCTGGAATAGGTTGCCCAGAGATGTGGATGCCCCCTCCCTGGAGATGTTCAAAGCCACACTGGATGAGGCCTTGAGCAACCTGGTCTAGTTAAGGCAGGGAGTTTGGATTAGATGATCTCTAAGGTCCCTTCCAACCTAAGACATTCTATGATTCTGTATTTTACTTTCTCAGGAAGCAGTGAGAAAGCCTCACCACATACAATTCTTAATAATTTAAGGAAAATATAATTCAGTTTGGCTTTAATGTTTTTTGCTACTGTCATCTGCTAAATAGATTGTGTCTGTTTGGGACCCGCAGGAACAAATTATAAGAACATGTAGCTCCAAGATCTATTTGTCCTTGGCTTGACTATGAAGGCACCAATAATCTATGATTTGTAGTTTTTTCCTCGAGATAAACTTTAATTGATCCCCAAGAAATAGGAGTGAGATGCCTCATTCCTCATGCAGCTTGAGTAGGTTTGAATTGATGCTTCACTGCAGCACTGAAGCACTCGGAAGGCCATTACAAATCTCCAGCTGTTCAGGTACTTGTAATGCCACCAACTACCGAGGGACAAACCCAGAAGTCAAAACTAGAGCGGTTAACTAAAGAGTCATCACTTTTTGAACACTATTAAATCTGAAAGAATCTCGTTTAGAAAAAGCTCCCGTGGTTTTAATGATAACCGTGAGGGAGGCTTTTCCTGAGTGCATCCTCCAGGTTATCTTCCATATTTTTCAAGGGACATGTAATGGAGCAACCGTATAATCTGGAGCTTAAAGTACTGATCTGAGATAAAACCTTGGAGCAGTTATACCACCTCTGTGCTTTCATGTACGTCAGCTGCGAGGTCTTCAGGGCAAGTCCTGTCTCTGGATGCCAAACCAAAACAGAGCTTTGCTTTCAGCTGAAGCCTCTTATAAACCTTAATAGTGACTGTAAATGTTAAGTCTTTGCACATACTCTGATGATGGGGTAGTCTTTAACCTGTTTTTCTAACAGGCACATAAAAGCTCTGATTCTTGTGGTCACACAAAAATTGAAAAATGTCAGTCTAAATTTGTTACTGGACAATTGCATGACCTTGAGCAAGTCACTTAAATCTGGGATGCATGTGAAAGAAGCAAAGTACTTTCATCCAAGAGGCGTGATGAGGATCCATCAACATTATCAAATATCATAGAATTGTTTAGGTTGGAAAAGATCAAGTATGATCATTAACTCAGCACTGCCAAGTTCACCCCTACACCATGCCTCTAAGCACCACATCTGCAAGTCTTTTAAATAACTCCAGGGATAGCGAACACACCACTTCCCCGGGCAGCCTTTTCCAGTGCTTAACCCTTTTGGTGAAGAAATTTTTCCTTATCTAAATCCTTCCTGGTGCAACCTGAGGCCATTTCCTCTTGTCCTATCAGAAAGTCAAGTATCAAAACAGCTGATTTATCATTATTAGCACTTTTCTGTATGAGACTGAGGAAACAGAGTAAATCATTGCCAAGAAGGCTGAAAAGCAGAGCGTGTAAACAGTAAACAGTAATCGAATAATCCTTGTTCTGCATTTGTTTACTAAAACTATATAAAATAAAATTCCTCTTACAAAAGTCCCATATTCTTCCTAACCATAACTTTCAGCTCTCGGCCATCCCTTCCATAAAATTGACCTATCGGCATTCAAACTGTTGACAAATTGAAACCCAGAACTTTTGAATATATGAAACAACTCAGTGTTGCATTTCAAGCCAAAGATCTCACCGTGCTCAGAGAGATGGTTAGGCAGCATCACGAGCTCTTCCCATACTTTCCAACAATGCTGAAACCACCCCGCACCCCACATATTATAAAGTATCAGAGAATAAGCAATGCAAACAATGCGCATGGAAGCTGCGGTTTTTGCTGTTCTCAGCAGCACTAGTGTATTCCCTCATGTGTGTGGTAATGGCTTTTTGCTGAACTAACATGAAAATGTAAGATCCTTTCCAACAGGCATGTGTGTTTGCACACAGAGCAGAACACGGTGCAGGCCAAACCGGTGTTATTAATCACAGCTCCATACTATGACTACACCCCAAAAAGGCAGAGTACAGAGGCATGCCCATATTTCACTTTAAACCCTGGAAAACCAAACACGGCACCACCAACTATTACAGTATTATTACTGATTTTGTTCTGGTGATGTAGCTAGGTGGTACAATTCTCTAAGGTTAAAGTTTCTTTAATAAAATACTGATGCTGAAGGTATATATACAAATTTCAGTTCTGCTATTTATTTCAATGCGTCTTTGCTTCATCTCCTAATTTTTAATAGTGCAAAACAAAAACCAGGCAGGGCAGTAAAGACAGGTCCAAAAATACAGAGGCCACCTTTTCACAAAGCTGCTTTGCAAAGATTATTTTCTCAAGCCGAACAAAAAGATAACAAAAACTAATATAAAGCCACTTATGTAATATAGATATGCCAGAAGATATTTTTCTTCTTTCCCTGAGACTACTGACTGTGAGAAGAAAATGACCAGCTGGTTTGGGTTTGGGATGCAGATCTGTCTCTCACAGAAACGGCTGAAACCAAGAACATGAAGCAAGGATGCTCCCTTTCTACCTTTGAACATGCTATGTCATGTCAACACACTCCTGCTGGTTTGTGGAAATAACGAGATAAACTGAACTAAAAAAAAAGAGGTGACAATGGACCAGGAAGAAAAGAACAGATTCACACACACTTCATAGCTGAATCACCTAATAGACAATTTAAAGAATAATCAGTTTCTGTAATACATGTTTGAATGATTAAATTAAAACCAAATATCAACCCAGATAGCATAAGAATTTAGCCATATTCTGCAAGAGGTAGATGATCTCACTCATTTCTTTCATCTAAAACATCTTAAATCAGGCATACTGTTATATTTAGACTTGAAATACAGGAATACTATGACATACAGTAATCAAGCACAGATCAATTTCTGCTACTGCTTGTATTCCTTCCTTCCTACATGAGCAATCTAGACTCAGTATAGTTCTAGCAGGAAATAATGTAACTTCAGGGCAAGCACAAGACAAACAGCTACATTTCTGTAGGTATTAAGACGTACATAAAATCTTGCTTTCACGGAACTGGCATACTCTGGCACACAGCATATTTAAAAAAGCAACTCTGCACAGAAATTCATCAAAGCATGCAGTTTTCTAGGTGTACCAAATGCAGCGAGAAGTGTCAACTGTTATCCCTCCTCCAAGTAAATCTTTAAAACCAGCAAGAAAAATTACAACAACAAAAACACCAACCTTAAACTAAAGACAGTCACAAATTACTGAGACAATTTTCATATTTTACCAATGCTGCCGGATTGTTTTTCCGTCTCATTTTTCTCTCCACAAAGTTTGCGTGATGCATGCTAAATGAACCATCTGTAAATCCACATTTTTTCCAGCCTGTTTTGTCGTCAGCTCTCCGGGATCCTATTGTGCAGTTCTCCTCCCCTCTTCCCTAAACACTTCTACTGCTGATGCAGAGGCTGGCGGCTGCTACAGCATAATGCAGTTTTCAGTAACTATGGCAGCGATAGCTCTGTGGTGAAGCTGAATGCCTTCCACAACACAATCTTAAGGCTCAGATAGAGAAACTCAAGTGAAAATAATCACTGTTGCTAAAAGCTGAAAGAAGACAGTCAAGACAGCATCCCTATCCTTCTGTCTGCTTAGTGTTCAAGTCCATTTTCCTTTTGCAAATTTTTTTTTTCCAGCGGGAGAAGAGTTAATAACAAAGCAGAAAAAAAAGATGTTGGCGAGGCATTTTACACCCTTGCAAATCCTGGAACTGAGAGCAATCCCAAGTCAGATACATCAGCTCCCCCTCCGTCCTCCCCCTCCACCTGTGTCCAATCCGGGGCCCTTCCCGTGGGGCCTCAGAGCATCACGCAGCTGCACGGCATCGTACATCTGCCTCTGCCCAGCCCAGAGCCTCAAACCTCTCCCTTCTCCTCCCTAAAGAAGGGAAGAGTGATGGAGGAGATACGAAGCCCTCGCATTATTGCTTCCTCCAGCAACACCACCCGCAAAATTCAAAGCTGAAGTTGGCGGATGGCGGGCAGGAGGAGAACGGAACCAGAAATCCATCAAACCAGCTAGCAGAGTCGGAAGCCTTTAGAAATGAGGGACTTTCAGAAACGGACACACAGAGTAATCCCCTTCACAGAAGTTACCATCAGGTGAAATACCTGGATTTCTGATGAGCTGGTTTGTTTCCAGAAAAAGCACACCTCTGCATTTTTCTTTCCAGGAGGGGGAAGTGGGGTGAGCCTTTCCATGCAAAATCTCATTTTTTTTCTCTTTGCCTAAGCCCCCAAGACAACAGTAAGGCAAACGCTTTGTTTAAGGCAGCCCTTTAAATACACTTTAAAACAGACCTCTTTTTGGCACAGAGACACAGGCACAAGACACAGACACACACTCCAGTAAAGGTCACCGCTGCCTTGCTAAATTCCAGTTCAGCTGGAACTACAGTCTATCACAGGTTTTCCCCTTATGATTTCAGTTATATATAGAATCAGTCAGCTCCCCTGCTAACCCATGATACATGATTCTGCTCTAAGTTGTAGAGTTGCTGTAGCTGACACGGGGCATTTCTCTGTGAAATGAAACATTTGAGGGATCTTTTAAGAGATGCAAAAGATTTCTTTAACCTACATTTGCAGAGCGCTTTGTAATTCTCAACTGCGAGCTTTAAGTAAGAACTCAGAATATTATTTTACAAATATGAGTTGGACCTGTTAACTATACTACAATAGTAATTGTGTTGTGTTCTCCAGCATTAGATGCCGGATCTACAGGCACTGTTTCCTTTCCAGGAAGTTCACCAGAATTTCACACATTCTTATAAGATGATTTTATTTTTTTTTTGGTTTACGAATGGTGGTATTTTCAAGGAAAGAGAGCTTAAGCATGTTACAGGCAGCTAAAATTAATTCAATGTACTGCTATACCACTGTTGTTTTTTGGTTGGTTGGAGCGGGTTTTTATGGTTTTTTTTGTTGTTTTTTTTTGTTTGTTTTTGTTTTTTGTTTGTGTTTGTTTTGTTTTTCAAACCAGCAAGAGAATAAAAATCAGGGTTTATCTTTATATGCAGCATGTTATTAAGGCAATGACAGGAGCAAGTGTCTGCTTATTTGGGGTGATACTATCATAGGATGACTGATGTCAGTCACAAGCCTCCTGCGTGGTTGCTGGCTGACAATAAACATCAGAACAAACATCCTGGGGCCCTTTTGAGCAGGGTGTACAAGCAAAAAAATCACACCCCTTCTCGAGGGGAGTTTTATGCCTAAAGTTTTAATATTTGAGTGCAATGGTAGAAATTTGTTTTGTCTCTCGCTTCTCAAAATATTTTAAGACACAATTATAGATTTAACTGGTAATTCAACCCATGAAAAACAGATGAGAAACATGTCAACATACTGCTAGCATGGGAGGTAAGACTGTAAGTAATCATTACGATAACACATATGTTCACATGTTCTGAAATAAAAAAATCCAGAAGGAAGTGAAGTACCACTGGTTCCTGCTTAAAGAGTACTTAAAACCATGGAAACCCAACACTTTCTGAATGATTTTTGTGTGCAGCCGCTGTGCTTCTTCACAGGAATGAACCATGTTCTATGCTAAGACTTCTTTTTTGGACTCTTCCATAAAGCCATTTTCTTCTCACCAGAAGAGAACCCAATTTGTCCAAGGAATTTCCAATATATTAATGAGTATTCACAGTACCTACTACTAACATCAAATATACCTTAGAGTTCTCATATATTGTAAATCGGTCTCAGCTTCAGCATAAACCCCACTCTAGGCATGGCTTTAAAATACAGGTTTCAGGCAACAAATGTACAAACTGTTTGCAAAAGATCAAGTATGGAAAGAACTTGGTTACAGAGACTTGCCCTTAACTCACCGCATGTACAGATCCTTGTTTCAGTATGATAAAAATCAAGTTAAAGCTTGAAGCCTAGTTTGCATCTCTTCTGGAGGAAATCAGTGTAGCACAGGACAAAGCTAGAGGGGCCAAAAAATTCAGCATGATTTAGACACATTAATATTCTTACCTTCGTGCAGGAGAAGATTTGTTTTCTTTACAGTTTCTACAATTTGGACTGTAAGAATAAAAACAGGAAATCATAAAGATGTTCAAAAAAGAAGGCAAAAAAACTTCACTCAAGCCTGTTATATATACAGAGATGTTATTAACACTTCAGCAGAGGAAGACTCTAAGATGCAGATTGCTAGCAGCTGGGAGAGCACCAAGAACTATTATCAAGTGAGGGGCGCCAGAGGGGGAGAGAGACACAGCTTGCCCTGTTCTTCTGTTTTCCTCTAAGCATCTTTTTCTGGCAGAGACAAGACTCTGCACCAGGTGCACTCTGTACTGAGGAGCAAATAAGCACTGCCTGTAGGCCTCTTCGTTCTGTATGACTGTTTGCAAAGTACCTCAGACATACCTTTTAATACTTGACGTTCACTTATTTCAAGAAAGCTGGATATTAGAGAGACCACATATATCTCTTTTTATTCTCATGATCAGATTCTCAGATCTTAGGCTAGAAGTCTGAAGAACAACTCCCTGCACATGCCAAACTCCTTTTCTGGACAGAAACACAGGCTTACTGGTTACTGTAAAGAAAGATTGAGTGGATCGATTCAGTTTATCTTTGCCAAAAAAATATTCAAGAGGGAAAAAAAAAAAAAGACCACTGGATCATGTAAGGTGAAAATTAACTATCATTAGACACAGTTTATAGCTTATTCCTGTAAAAGATGTATACTCATAAAAATAATGCTAATGCAATACCATAATGCTTTTCATTTTTACTGAAGTAACAATGTGAAACATTCTAGGTATGCATGAGGGTAATGCTAAGCAATATAATATGCACAGTCCTGTCCAAGTGATTAAAAAAAAAAAGACCAATACACACATATCTGCTATCTGAACATGGTCTGAAAAAAAATCAATTAGACATGTTCTTCATTTTTGTCAGGTTAAAAAGGGGGAAACTAAGTGTGATTCTTGCTAAACTGCCCACAGTGCTTGCAAATTTCTGCAGGTTTTTCTAGGACCATCAACAAATATTGGTGACAAAAATTCCACCTCTAATGTTTATACCATGTAAAGAGCAACTTGGTATCTACTTCTGAAGGTCATTAGACAAGTCCTTATTTTTAAATTCTTCCTATTTGTTTTGCAAGGAAAATAATAGCAGCGATGTGTAAAGTGCTCTTCAGAAAAGGAACAAAATGAAATACCATTTTGTATAGTATGGTATCACTGCAGCAAACGAACAGCAAATGCAGAGATTAGATACATTAAAGAGAACACACAGAAACACACTATCCAAGGTAGAAAGAAAGCCACTTGACTAGAAGTATGAAGAGATGTTCAAAAGAGAGATAACGTTCTATGCCCATAAAAACAAGATGAGATACTTCCTCTAGAACGAGATAAAAAGATGCCCAGTATGTTACCACACCAAAAACAATCTAGCAAGAAGCACAACTATCAACAGATATGAATGAGACGGCTGTTTCTTGCCTTTAACAGGTCAATTGAATGTGCCAGGCTGAGAGGAATTAAAAAAAGAGAAAGAACCCAATTACATTTAATCCTGTGATGCTCTGTTTTCAATGTTATGAACTGAAACACAGGAGATAATTAATTTTCCTGACACATATTAACCACTGGCATCATCCCACCAATCCTTTCCCTTTCAGAAAGGCTCTGCCATGAAAAGCATACGCTAGACACTGCCAGTACGAGTAGCTCTTCAACTTTTCAGACACAGTCTATGTCTTACTTACTCCTCAGTTTTAACAAAAAGCAAAAAACCATAATGGCTTTCTGAGACGAAGGGCTCAACAAGGACTTGAACTAAAGGTAATTTATGAACAAACAAACCTGATTTCCACAACAAATTAGCAGGGAAACTGAATTGGTAGTAATTACCTTGGCTAAACCTTATCTAAAAAAGCCCGTTCTGTGCACTGAAGTAAGAACATTGCAAAAGTTATAGATTGCACATCTGTTATAATGCAGATGTGCAAGGGATTTGAATTGAGACTGACAATCTAATGTGAGGTATCTCGATTGTTCATCAATATTTATTGTGCACCAATAAATAATTTTTCAGGTTTGTTGCTTGGATATTGTAATACTGCCTATTAGCCAGTTGGCCGCTGCAGTTTCTCGGACACTTTTATTTCACCACTTTAAAACACGACGAGATCTTTTGTATATGTAACTTAGTTTTGTCTGAACCAAGTCCTGGTTTCAGACATCACCCCACATGAGAAAGTGTTTGTCTTAAACTTACTTTTCAAGAGAAGAAAGGATATAGTGTGGAGAATGGGTGGAACTTCCAGCCAAGCTGAGCCAGTCCAAAGCTCCACAACTCAGGCTGGGTGGGACTTCATTAATCTATGAAAAATACAACATGAGAACAGGAAGAGAAAAAAAAAAAAAAAAAATCACAACTTGGAAGTTCCTGGGTTGCTGTCATTAATAACACTGTTGCTAATTTTTCTGTGTGTAATGCTGCATAATACCTCCCATGGGAGTTTATAATCTCACTAACGCTTCTGCTTAGGTTTTGATAATTTGCAAAATTCTATTTGTTACTGGGCACACCCCTTCTTACAGCTCTGTTTTAATGCACTGCATGCTTCATTAATCAAGAAATTAAGAATGTAAACAATCAGAAGTTAAGCCCCTTATGTCATCTCCAGAAGTGAGTACAAAAGGACAGTTGAGCAGAAAGTATTAAACATTACTATATGAAAAATTAATTTTAAAAAGTAGATTCTTACCAATATCAATTGGTAATACGGTTATGTCCTAAATCAGAAAATTTACATTCTTTAGGTTGGTTTTCTTTGTTATATATGCCAGTCGTTTTAAGAACTAACTAATTCTTTGGAAACATTATTGAACCACCTGACAGAATAATAACTTCTAGTAGTTAGTTTCCAAGATTCACATACCAAGAAATATTTTATCCCTTTCTGGTGCATATAACAACTAAGTGCTTTCAAAATCAACAATAGCCAAGTACTTAATCCCATAACTTTTCCATTTCTTCTAGTACATCTCATTCAGGATGGTGACATGACAGAGAAAGAAGGTAACTCAGAGAATTATCAAATGTGGAAAGATTCTTAACTGGTCTTTTCACTGCAGCATTCTGCCTTTTTGTTTCAATCCTGCTGTAGTCATGACCAGAAATAGGAAACACTAAATTATTCAAGGGATCTGCATCATCTTTTGCTAAGTACATCTGAAAGAAGCACTAGTGTCCTCCCACAAAAGGTTTGGTGTCATTACAGACATTAGATAGAGGAAATGAAGCAAGTGAATATGATGATGAGAAGAAATATTTTCTCTGTCAGGCTTGTTTTTAAAAGGAAAAATAATTACTAAAATCAATTAAGAACTAGGAGAGAAAAATAGAACTTACTGATCTTCTTTGTCTCAAGATAGCAGCTTCTGCTGGGTGATTGAATCTAAACTTGTGTGACTTGCCAAGGACAACAAGAGCCCCTGTGAAAAAAAAATAAAAATAGTTAGAAACCTACAGAGACATAATTCATCAAACAGTTGATCCCTAGAACGTTAGCAGTTTCTTAACTCCAGGATACATACTGGAGCATATACAAACTACTACGCGTAGTATGTTAACAAAGACAATATTCTGACCCACAGCTTTCTGCTTGTTACACAGCAGAGAACTATTTTTAGAATTTGCCACTATGGAGCAGCAGAGTTATCATTCTGTAATTGCAGCATCCAAGCAAACTAATCTTGCAAGTCAACATAATGGTAAAGTTCCCTGTTCATATTGAAGACCAGCATGACTTCATATCAAAAATATAACCAACTCACTGCTGGGAACTTGTTTTTACACTACCTTCTTAAGAATCCAGGTCACTGCACGTTTCCAGAAATTGAATTGTTTTTTTTTTTCATTTTAAATAATTTGAAAATATGAGAGCCTGACTCATTTCATCTAAGCTCCTTCACCACAGCCTATATCTCAGCAGCAAGTATCCTCCACTTAAATACACAGTGAAAAAGTTGAAGGTCATTTCAACCATATTACAGAATTGACAGAAAATCCTGCCAGTGGTCAGCTGGCTTAGAACCAGTCTCCACTACTTTCCACAACAGTGTCTCTAACAGTAGGTCTTCCCTAGTGAGAATGCTACTGACTACCACTGCCAAAAGGGGTCTTAATATCGTCACCATTTTGTCTTCTTTCACTTTTGATGAGGTATGTAGTTGTCCCAGTCTGGAAAGCTCTAGCCATGGATCAAACCTTGTGCTGTTAGGCAGCAGGAGGAGACCGAGAGATGTGTTTTTTACAACCGCATGAATTCCATAAATCCTTTACTCTAAACTCCAGGGCTAAGCTAATCATACTGGAGCATTCACAAGCCTTACCTTGTGACAGACGACAAGATCCAATCACTTTGCAGCCATTCACAGTGCAGTGTGCGCCCTGAACAGGTCGCAGTGTCACAATTCCACAGGTGTTGTCTATCATACAATGATCCTTTTCAATCCACCGTCCCTGCAAAACTACAACATACAGATTTGCTTTATTGAAGGAGTTGGGTTTGCACCCTTTTCCTCAGAATGAAGTACCATGCACTGTTTGACACTGTGACTGCACACTTCATATCTCGGAGAACTATGGCACGTGCAGAAGGAGGAATGCATGGAAAGAAAAAAATGGAAAACTATACTACCTTCTGATTTGTGCACTGATGTGCATATTTTTCTATTGTTATGAATTTTCTTATTGCTATTACGGCATTTATTGTTTGTATTTTACTAACCTATTGGCAAAAAATGATCCAACTTCACCAAATTTAGCAGTTTCCAATTCCAGCATAAACTTTGAATCCTATCATAATTCGTAGCTCTTGAGATTAACTGTTAAAATTGAAAGCAGAAACAAAATGAAGTAAAAAACCCACTCTGAATAATTTTTGTTTTATATTTAAAATACCCTGCCCGAGTAGAGTTGAAAAGTATTTTCAACATCTCATGATCACTTGTGCCTTTAGTTTAGGACAGATCATACCAAGATATGGATGTTGAATGAGGATATTTTTAAACTCTAGTGTAGCATTTCACAAGTGGGTAGAAAATTCTGAAGAAATCTCAATTAGGTCAAGACATTGACTTTACGATCTCTTAAACAGAAAATAACTGAAAGATTTTAGCCAGCTTAAGCAACTATTCTCATCTACTTATATGTTCTATAAAGAAAGCACTTGGTTTGAGTTGGTATGACCAAATCATAAAATAATCTGTAGTATCATTCTCTTACCAATGTCTTGATCTTCGTCTGAATCGCTTCTTCCAATTTTGGTTGTTCCTTCCTAAAATAAGAAAATAACTAAATTAAATCAGTTACTGAAAGTGGATTATATATAATAAGTAAAAAAACCTTTGGTACAGCATCTCAGCAAATACCTGAAATAAATCATCTCTGAATAACTGAATTGTTTAGAGCAAACTCTATCCGCTACTTTGTAATATTTCAGCCTGATGTCCCCCATAGAGATGCGATTCCTTATCCTGCAGCTGCGTCAGCTGCTTCTATTACGACTCCAGTAGATGAAGTAACCCCCAGTGGGTGACTTTTGGACTGTGCTCGAGACAAATATTTAGAATGTGAACACATGCTCTGATGCTTTGAACATTTACAGCGAGACTTGATGTTTGCAGAAATGAGATAATTCTTTTTATAAATATCCATGCAGGAAGAAAGAAGCTGCAAAATTATTATTCAAGTTAACTAGGCTTTTCAGATATAAGTGTAGCAGAATTCCTCTTTCATAGGAGAATTTTCTCATTGATTCTGAATTCTTCAAACTTTTCCCGAAACTTAAATGAGATTTATAAAAAGTCTTGTTGGTGATTATGGCATATGGGCAAGTTCCCAAACTTGAAGATTCGATAACCTCAAAGAAAAGAACAGCCTAAGAACAAAATTCTGCAGAACTTGCAGACTCAAACCATATTATGAGCCAGTGATGGAAAGGAGTCAGTACTGTTATGGTACAGTACAAATATCAATGAAATAGAGTCATTTAATCAACACTGTGAGAAAAAAATTCCAAAAAGTGCAACGAATTTACCACCTCTCTAGTATGTTCCATTACAGGTTCTACCTTTTTCCTTAGGAAAACAAAGCAAGGTCATTTCCCAGCTCTGAAGAGACATTATACTAGATTATTGTAAACTGATTAGTGAACATGCTTGAGAACAACTTTATTGACAACTCTTTCAGTCGTATTAAAATTAATTATAGTCATTCAGCTACCTCATTTTTTAACTGTAATTGAAAGCCCTTGAATATGGTTTCTTCACCAAGCATATTATAACCTAGATTTAAAGGAGAAGCAAGCAGTAGTAACCGGAAGCCTGAAGACAGCGGAAGGGGAAGCCATCTGTTACCGTAGGATGATGAGGCTACGGATAATTACAGGTAAATTACAGCAGGTTTTTGTTCAAGAGGGCAAGGGCCTGAACATCATTTAGTTCCTCACAGAGCTCAGGTATCTGAACCAACTAACGAGACATGCTGAGATTCCCTTGCTGGAGAGGCTGAAAACTGGATTGTGCCTAGTGCTCCTGCTTTGGAGTAATTCTCAAGTTACACATCAGCTTAACATCCAGTGAACTCAACCATAAAATATTCACCTGGCTTGGCCACAACTTGCAGAAAACTTATGATCCACATGGCTTTGACTCACCTGGCACAATCAAGTGAGGTAGCAACATGTATTTTATACAAAGAGAAGTAAACCAACTCCTAAAAGACTTCTTTATCAAATATCTTCTTGATTAAGCAAAGAAACAGATATTGTAATTCAAAAAAAACCCCTGTCTGGTTTAATATTACAGGAGTATTGGCTCATGAAATACACAAGAGTATCCCAGTCAGTGGAGTGATTCTGCACAAGTTTAAATACAATTAAAAATTGCAGCTGAGAGCAAGGGTACAGATATGATACAAGCAAACTAACATCTTAAAGAAGAAAACAAAATAAAACCAGCCGTAACTCAGGTCCATATTTTTTTTTTCATATGCTGTTATTGAGCTAACCATTTCAATATTCATACTGTTTCCTAATTTAATATTAAGTATTTCACCTGAAAAAGTGAAAGACAGAAGAAAGGATCATGCAACTTCATCTTAACATATCGAGGTACATCTTCATATCTGCTGAAGTGCTTTTACGTTGTTGCTCTCTTCTGGCAGTGTTTCCTGACTAAGGGTAGAATTCCCAAGTTGCATTATAGAACCATGAAGAGTGAGATTGTTTTCCCTGTTCAGTTTTGGGAGTACTCCAAATTTGAAACAAGTTTGCAAAGTACATATTTTTATATAACAGTATAAGCAAATCCCATACTTCTAAGCTATGCAGAAAGTTCAGTTAAATAACAGGGCTAACATACATTTTTGTTAATGCAAGCCAGAAAAAAAAGAACAGAACCCAAGAAAGAATGGTTCTTTAAGCATAGACACAGCATTGATTAGTGCAATTAATACTATGGAATATCAAAAGACCAAAAGAGTAACACAATGTTTATTCTACATGATCTGAAAACTACTACCATGATCTTTCTCTAGGAGGGCTGTTGTATGTTGAAGCCCTAATACATATGGAACCACTAATGTTTTACCTTCTTGCTGTTCAGATGAAGGTAATAGACACCAAAGTCTAAAAGATGCAAAGCACAAAGAAAAGAAAAGGCAGCATCTAGGAGCAAAGAAAGATGGGACAAAGACGTTAGTGTTACAGAGAGACATTAGTGACTTCAGAAGGTGACCCTGCAAACTAGGTTTCTCCATTAAAATGAATATCTTTAAATTACTTTAGGTCAAAATAAGTATAGGAAAACACTGCTGTTTCCAAAATGGCATTTAAGTAGTAGCAATTACTTTTAATAAATCTTAATGTAGGATTAAGTAGTTCAAGTTGCACATTATTACTTGGTCCCTAATTATTACCTGGTACAATTTATTTGTGTTGGCATGAGAATAATTAGTAAGGTTTGTCTTTCAACATGATAAAGAAGAGCATTTCTGTTTCAAATATTTGTTGCAGCTTTTTAACAGGAAAAAAGTCCTGTGTCCCTCCACCATAACAAGTATCACAAAACCTAAATTTGGATTAAGATATATTACTAGTAGACTGATACATGTTTTTCAGCCATATTTAACAAACTCTTTGCTAATAAGTGCACCTCTGTAGGGGTGCCGATCCATCATTCCTTTCAGATAAATCAGCATCAATATTTCAGTAATGTCCATTCATTTAAAGAACACTAAGAAGTTAAAAGTCCAGCTGAGCACTGACTTACTAAAAAAAAATTAAAAAAAGGGAAAACTCCTAAAACTGTTTGACCTAGCCATGCACATCATAAGTCACAAAGTGAAGCAATATGCATATAACATCACGAAAGTTTCTTGGTGAAAACTGTGCCTTAAATGAGCAGCTGCACAGCAAAACAATATCTCTAAGGCCAGGATTTCTACCTAATCCTGGAAAACAGCCACTCAAATGGGATCCCAAGGAATTAGCATTCAAGCTACATGCCTAGTATCTATTTGGCAGGCCTGGTAGGGTTAAAAGAGCAATAGATAAAAGTAGTTGCCAAAGTGAGCTTGTGCTTGTTAAAGCTTGCTTTTATCTTTGTTCTACACATAGACAAGTAATTCCAGGCTCAAGTATACAAGTACGTAGTAAAATCCAGACCCGGATGTCTGGTATACTTTAAGCACCATCCTTTACATTTATACACACAGAGAGAGTGTAATCAATATATTATCTCACACAGAGAGTGTAACCACTCTCTGTTTCCAAAGAAAACAAGTGTTGTCAAATCCAAGGGAAAAATAAGACAAGTGACAATATCTCACCCTGAGATGATACAGCACCACACCTGTGCTGAGGATATCATCATCCATGGCCATTAGATGAGGTAAATTAGAATCTATCGTTACTCCAGCTTTTTCTTTGTTGATGTCCACACTGTATTCTTCCATGATGGCTTTCCTGTCTGTCCACTTACTTGTCCAGTCTTTGGTCAACTGCTCAATCTTAAAGAATAGGAGAGGAAAACTTCTCTTACTATGAAGGTTAATTTTTCTCATAGATTTAGTCAAAACAAACCAGCATTTTTTTCCAGTTACTAGACCCAAAATCCTTTGACCAGTTGCAATGCAGATGTATTTCTAATTGCATTTCTGTGGCAACAACAAAAAAAGAGGGTAAGAACTGTAGTTCCACGTAGTGAATGTCAGAAAGATGTATGATCATGCTAACTAGTTATTTTGCCTGTCTTCAGGCAAAACTTAAAATTAAGATCTCCAAAACCTTTCCAGTCACCAGTGATCAAATCTTCTTAGTAATTTGGTGACTGCACAATAATTTCCTTTGAATAAATTGGAGTTTAATCTTAGAAGAGAGAGGCTGTGTAGAAAAATTACTGTGATATATTGAGACAGTTTTCAAGCAAGGAGTAGGCTGTGCAGACCTAGTGATATGGAATGGACAGTATCCCATTAAGGACATGGGATTTTCATCACAAATTGTTAGAGAGCACTAAGGATGGCACCTTCCTGCATATGCAGAGCAAACAAGAGTGGGTTGAGGATAAAAACATTTTCACTGTGGTTTCAGGACCGTGGCAATGCTGTCCTCCCTGGCTCAGTGAAAAAGGAGAGAGTTACAGCATCAAATAGATCATACACACCTTCATTTCATTCTGAAGAACCAGCTCGGTCAGATTTCCATCTCTGTCATCACTCCAAGAAGGACTGGAATTCCTCTGTACAAACAACAGCCACCAAGATTTACACGTTAGTTTCCATTCTTTCATTCTCCAAATTTCAAGGAAATAAACCCAGAAGAAGGAAAGACAAAATACACAGACGTGTGATTCCACCTTCTCGGATTTAGCTCACACTTCTCTAGCTACTGCATGCAAGTTTTACTAAAGAATTGGCAAAAGAGCCATTCATAGAGAGCTACTTCTGCATAAATAAATTCTGGACCGTAGTTCTAGTCTCTCCCAGCAAAACATGCTCTCCATGGCATGGAAAACTAAGATGCTATTATTATTCCAAAGGAGAAAACAAAGAGTGCCAGCTGTATTATGAGGGCTCACAAGTGTTCACAACTTCTTTTGGTGGACAGAGTGTGAAGACTGGGTGAAACCTCCAAAATACTGTTGAGGTCTACTAGTTCACTTTTTGGGGAAAAGAGTATTGTAACAAGTCCAGCAGGGAAATTATGCCAATGATTAATATTTTGTAGTGTCTTGGTGCTTCCATATGCCCCAAATATTCCTATTTGACGGTATTTCTGGACAGCAAAATCATCTGACTCCATGAAAAACATGGAAGAAAATCTTTTCTATTCATTACACAACTGCTTATACTTCAGGATTATCAATTTAATTCTAGAGAAAGAAGAAATTACAGAAATCCTGTTAGCCTTATAATCATTGCAAAATTACTCAGAGAAGAGTTTAATGTCCCTCCAGATACAATAAGTATGCAAAGATAAAAGTAAGCTGCTGTAGCTACATAAGGCAACAACAGAGCTCCAGTTGGGAGATGCTCCTACGTACCAGTTCAAAGCTCATCAGCATAGTTTTCAGCCTATCAATTTCTTCTCGCAGTTCTCTGATCAGTTTTACATTTGCATCCTGAAACATTGAGACAGATGTTGGAAAAATCATTCTGTAGAAAATCCTAGCTAAAGAAGTCAGCGCAGAGCTGTTCCAAGAGTCAGGAAAAAAGGAGAACAGGCACACTCACAGCACCTCGCTTCACTCTGCCAGACCCTTGGGATGTACTGCCTAGGGGCAGGTAGTTCCCATCTTTGATAGGTTCTCTTTCCCCACAAACTTTGTTCCATCTCTTTTCTGAACCCAGACCTACCAAAGTATTTGTTCCCATCATGACAATAACTGCTTTTACAGAATTACCTTCAAATTAGTTCCATAAGGTCAGAAAAATGCCGTTATTTCTGTCATGCAGAGGAAAGAAAACAGGTCAGAGGAGACCAAGCCAGAATGTCACTAACCATGGCATTAAAAGCCCTCCCAGCTGAAACACAAAACAGTTCCTGCCTGCTTGTGTGGAGGCATTGACCTCGCTTTCAGAGTAACCGCCTCTGCACAGGCAGTTTCTGGAAACCAGCTTTTTACAGATAGTTAAGGCAAGCTCTTGAGTCAAGAGTCAACTTTCTCCAGCTTGTCAGTCAGACTTTGGCTCAGGTCAATTTGCAGTGAGGAGAAGGTGTCAGCGAGCTGAAGGGATGGAGTTAAGGGTCTAGCATAGGCCATGCAGGAGTCAGCTGCTCGAGAATTAGGAAATGTCGCAATCAAGACTCTTTCTGAAACCTCAATTCAGTCCCCTTAAATGGATATCACGATTCAGTCTTTAAGTTACGTGATCACTGCGGGATGGCAGCCTCATGCAGAAAGCCAGGTGAAGAATGTTCAGTTAAAGAGCAGTAACTGAAGAGTTTTACATTTCTAACAGGTGTGATCATACACCTTGATTATTACGTGCTATTTTAATTTTACTGTGAAGACAGACAGAATTATGCACTTTTCCATGGATTTTTTTAAGCTGGTTCTCATCGCTGTACTGTCTAAAACCTGCACAACTGCTAATCGGTCTGTTTTAACAGCATGTCTTTGATTGGGAGAGGTTATGTGTTTCCCAGTTGACAAATGTATACTAAGGATAAGGGTGGAAAATGAGGAACAAGCACATATTTTAAGCATCTGGATTAGCACTGAACAAGGGGGCAGCACTAGAATCTGTCCCTTTAATACCCTGTTGCTTTCTAACTTGTGAAGGATGCCTGCACATCAAACATGAATCTGCCATTCAGTCAGATTTCATAAGTGCAACAGGCCTATTTTGTGCAATGAATGAAGCTGGGGTTCTGTGGCCAAAATCGTGCTAGTGTATTTAAAAGCTTCATCATTTTGTGTACTGAAAAGAAGACAAACTAAAACTACAGAGATTACTTTAGCCTGACATACCAACTTCTGAATTCTTGAGTCTGCAACCTTAACAGAATTCATTTAACATGCCAAAAGGAAGGGTCGCAAGTGTTATGCTCTTATAGTAGCAGGTTAAAGAGTAACAAATAGCCCTAACAGATCTGTAACTCTGCCTATATTTAGGATAAAGACACGGGGCAAACATACATGTCAAAACAATTCAAAGAGAAGAAGGATGGAAACTCAATGGACGGAGATGAAGAACGTAAAATAGGTGTGAAATTCGAAACAGTTTAAGCTGCAGAGGATCAAGGAAGTTATTTCTGTAATATACAGGCTCCTATTTAGCTCTCCTAAACATGGGAAAAAGAATTACGGATTTTATCCAGAGAGCAGATATACTGAAAAAACCCTTAAATAATACATATAACAAATTAGAGCAAGAATCAAAAGCAGAACTCAAGGCCTCACCTCATTCACTCTGGGCTTGTTAATAATATTTTTGGCATTTGAGGCGTATCTCAGGGTACTCATGGTCTCGTTGTAGCTGGAGCTTGCAGGAGAGATAGCTACAGACAGAAAACGAAGAAACTTAAAAGGTTATCAATTTAACCTGTTCAAGAAGGTGGATTTTTTTAGTCTTGCTTCTTTAAAAATCAAGGTAAAAAAATATCCTTAGGGGTATTTCATCAAGCTCACAGAGAATGTCTTCTCAAGATTGTACATATAACTGAATAAATCACTTTAAATCAAAGCTATGACCTTGCTTCTTCATTTCCTTGAGCATCCTACAAAGTATTTAAGAATACCTGTACAAGGACAGATACCAAGTGATACAGCTGTCTTCTCACTGCAGCAGAGGTGTTATTTTAAAGGGGTAACATGGTGCAAAACGTTAACCATGAACAGAAACCAAACTCACTGGCAATCATAATGGTCTTGGAGTTGCCCCCCAGGCTGTCCTTCAGAAGCCAGGTGAGGATGGAGTCACGGTACGGGATGTAAGCCGGTCGCCTGGTCCCACTGACGCTGCCTGTGGAAGGACTGTCCGTGTGACTGCTCTCCCCTTCGCTTGTTAAGGTGTTTATGCTTTGGCAGCTGCTGAACATCTGTGAATTTTGTGCTGGAGGAGGAGGAAAGGGGTTATCTTTTTCTGTCATGGCTATTTCTTAGACATCATTACAGTTTACTGAAGATGCCACACAGCCATTCTGTTCAGCTTTTTGTTGCAAATACAGACAAACATTAAGACACAGTATACACTGAGCAAGTCCTATGCTACCCTTCGATACAAAGAACTACCACGCTTACCTAAAGTGGAGATGACAATTCCAAGTGTAACTAATGACTTGTTAATATTGGCACCTTCGGTAATTCGATCTTTACAGTAACTGGGGTCAGCTCGTTCGCTGTAACACATAAGCATGGAAAAGACAATGCAAATCAAACAAAAATGCTTAATTATTAACATAAAATTAATATGAAAACATTATGCATTTTCTTGACATACAAGAAAAAAGAAGTTGCAAGCTTCGCAATAAAACAAAACATGTTTTGAACACGTTGGTGCAAATTACTGTTAAATACCCATCCAAAACACAAATCCAAGCCTAAACTGGCCAAATCCAATCACAATGGTTCTGAATTAAAAAAAGCCAAGAAGATACGTTTTACAAGTCTGCAAGGGTAGATTGGCAAAAGCCTGTATATCCCCTCAATTCTAATTTCTCTGCTCAAATGTGCCTGGCAATTTATGCTCTTGAGAAAGAAAAATGTCCTTCGCTCCAACTGCTCTATAACTCTTCAGCACAACTTGCATCTTTCTGTTCTCTGTCACATCCAGCACAACCACATGTTCCTCACTGAAATGCATAGCTAAGAGGAGAGATGTAGGAACTTTTAGAACATGAGCAACATAAGCAGTGAGATATGACTATTTTCTCCCACCCATGCTAAGTAGTCTTGAGGAATACATTCCTTTTTTATTCACTCTTTTCAAGCTCACACTTGATAATTCCATCAATAGCTACTAGAAAAGTCACTTATGAAGAATATAGAGTTGAATGGAATTACCTTAAATGTATGCAACAGCACAGTATTGGATCTGAGGACTAGGAAATCCCTTCCCCAGTGAAACCCAACACCCAATACAGAAGAACAGATGACAGAGATAGTATTAACTCAATATTCCCTGTTAATGTATATAAAATTCAAGCTTATTGCTAGTTTAATGAAGTTTTAAAATATTACATTTCATCCTTTAAGGCAGTACCAGCAGCATCCTCAGAGAAAATTACCTTTTTGCCCCTCAGTGTATTTATTATTACCTGCCTGCAAGGTCCACCAAGTTGATCTTGCTTGCAATTTCAGAGGGGAGATTGTTCTCCAATATTGCCTGAAGAGAAAAATATAAATAAGGAAGATTATTTCTCCTAATTAATTAAGGAAAATAAAACTGATGTGCTCTTTTGTTTGAAACTGAGTTTTACATATTACTGTCTCACTGCCTTTCTTTGTGACCTTGACCCACTGTGTTCAAACCCTTAACTCAACAGCTTTCTCACCCCACAGAGAAACTACCCCCTTATGCTTATTTCCTCTTGAAAAAAAAACTTTACTGCCTGGGGACTGTGAAAGGCTCTCTTGTAGATCTTGCAAAGCTGTTTTCCACTAACGTATTCCAAAGGTCTTTTGTGAAACTACTGAAAAATACCCCAAAATGTTCTGTGATTACAGGATGTTAGAAGTGTGAGATAGAAAAGGTCTATTGGATCACTGAATGACTTCCCTGCCAGGGAAGGATATAATTCCTCCGGAGAAAGGGCGTATTGTCTCTGGGAGAGTACTGATGCCAAATGCTAAAGAGATGAGCACATCTGAAAAGCTGATACAAAATTTTGGCAAGTGTTAAACTAACACTATACTTCAATTAAGGATCCTAAACAAGTGTGACAAAACATAACTTCAAACACATTCACATGTAATTTTCACAGCATCCTCGAAGGGGCATTGCATTTCAAAGGGCCAGTTAAAACTTTAAACATTTCTTTTTACAGTGAGCCTTTGGCACCACTTCTGGCTGTAAGCTTGCATAAAAGAACAAGAATACTTCAGTAAACACTCAACGCATCAGGCAGTGTGGGAAGTTTAACACATCTGCAGTGTGATCCTGAGGAAATAAGTAACAGCTCCTACCAAGATTATAACAAACAGCACAAAACGGTGACAAGTAAACAATGCACAACACACTGAACAATGCTTCTTGAGAGCAAAGAGAAAAGGAAGTTGGATTATTTTTAGCTAACCTGAGTGTAATGGATGGTGAAGATTGCATGGGATCTGCTGCTGGCATTGTGAATGTGCGTAGCTGCTGTGATTCTAGAAAGAAGAACAAACCATTCAATTACAAAGGCTTATTTCCCTGTATTTGGGGAAAGCAAAAATAACAAATGCACCAGATAAAGGAAAATGAAGGAACGTGAAGCTTGGAGAATACGGTTGGCCTTATTCTTGGATCTGATCACATAGCACTTGGCATAGGACTTGGAACAGTAGAAACCTGAAGGTGAGTTAGAGGTGCTTTTGTCCACAAGCTGTACTCTGAAGGAATATGTTAAAGCAGCCTTACAGCAGTGTAAGATGTTGCAAAAGAGTAGAACACAGCAGAGAAGTAGAGCCAGCAACAGCATTGTGCAGCTCACCCCCAGCACCACTGAATGTACTGGCCCAGTATTTTTTCTCCGTATTGTCCCCATTTCTACTTCTTGGTACTTCAAAGGGTCGAAACACTTGATATACCACTTCTGGGGCTCCCTTCCGTCACAGGGCTAATACAGTGGTTTTATGCTGTTAAGAGGAGTCCAATGAGATTTGCCAGTCTACTCATAGGAGTATCAAATGAGTATTGTAATTAACTCTTGTAGCACTTGCTTGGCTTTACCACTTGGACAGACTGGTCATCTGGCACTAACCCTCCAACCCACCACACCCCAGCAAGCAGCACCAGGCACAGGAGGAGGAGGAGCAGTGCCACTCTCCCACTATACAATACAAACTTTTGGAAATTCTGCTGTCTTTGCCACAGAAGGCCAAAGCCAGGACTCCCTTCCCTATTGCTCTCTGCTTCCTACACCTCCACAGCCACGGGAGTAGGCACTGCCAAAAGTTGCAGGCAGTCTAGTGCATCATAGCTGTAAGTGAGCCTAAGCTGAGGAGGCAGGAGAATGCGTCTCCAGATGTTGGAGGAGGAAGACAAATAGATGAAGGGCAGAAGACAGCTCTACGGTGGGCACAAAATATAATGGAACAGCAGTGAAGTTTATAAAGCAAAAAGAAAAATAGAAAGTACCCCAGGATTTGAAGGGGGGTTTAAAAAAAAGGATAAAAGTTCTCCGGGGCTCCTGGCCCAGGGGCAATCGCAAGGCGGGAGGGTGGCAGCTCTGCCTATGGGGAGGGGAGGATGGGTCAGGTGACCCAACTGGACCAATGTGCTCAGTATAAAAGGCCCCTAAGAAGAGCCCCGGGGGCTTTAGTGCCGCTGGGCTGAAGGGCTGCCAGGGGCTGTTCCTCCTCTCTCCCTGGGCTGCTGCTGCTCCCGCCGCCCCTTTTGAGGAGCTCCGTTCATCAGGACAGGTCACCCTCCCCGGATGGGAGTGGCACAGCTCCTTTTCTGGTTCTGTGGGCTGTCTTCTGGGCTCAGGCACTTTTTCACCTGGCACCTGGTTGTCATCTGAAAGGTGCAGGTCCTGTACTAACATATTCTCTTGTATCCTTGAATATATTTGCATAGTTGCATATATCTCTATACTGTTCAGCATCTTCATTTTTAATGTTAGTATTATTTCCTATTTCATTAAACTGGTTCAAACTGTTTTTTCTTCCAACCTCAGAGTCTCTCTCCCTGATTCCCTTGCTATCCTCCCCTGGAAGGGCGTTGGGGGGGATCACAGAGAGTGTCTGCCAGAGTTTAGTGGCTGGCCCAGCCCTAAACTTCTACAATGAGGAATTGCTTGTACTCATTTCTCGCCTCCAACAACACACAGGGTAACAGAGGGCACGCTCACATCTTGACTACTCGCCACCCACGTGAGCATTTTTATACAAGAACGTATTAGGTTTTTGTATACTCTATTCCATCACGACATGTGGTATATATTTTAAGAATTTTAACTGTTCTAATAATATTATCGAGATTAAGTGCCTGTTTTGCTTTATACAGCACTAGGGCTATGCTTTTAGAAACTTGGAAATTTCCATCCCCTGTATTTTAAAAATTTTATTCTTAAGCATTTGAGACTGAGTCTTGCAAAGTGTTGAGAAAAAAATAATAGTGATGAGAAAACTGTAGGGACTACGCTACTAGACAGACTGGGATTTTGTGCTGTTCTGAAAAAGTCTATTCTGATAGAGTTGCATCTGCTGATCACTACAAGCAGAAACAACAAAACTGTATATTCTGTGGTTTTGTGATAATGCAGCTTAGTTTTATTGCCCATCATCACTGATGTTGTAAAATCTTGATCTCTTGTGATAAGACTTCATAGAAATTTTGGGACTGTGATTTGTGTTTGGAAGATCCTTTCAAATACAATTCTTTTCCACGACTGTGATGGTATTTGCATTGACACACAAGGCTCCCTGTTGAAACAGTAAAAAAGTATCTTGACTAATGAGAGCCAAAATCATTGGCTTCGCTGTTGTGCCCATTCTCACAGTTCTCTCATAGCAAATGCGCATGATTTGGACAAGGCACTTAAAAAAGTACTCATAAAAATTAAACCAAGTAATTATAAACCAGATAATTTTAGAAATTAAATAGAAATACACTATCTTTTCAGCAGTTTTAAATCTCTAAGTTACACTAACAGGTGAGTTGAACATTATGCAGTCTAAAATGCTATGAACAAGTGGAGGAGAAAAACGGAAGTCTGTTTACAGGAAAACACTTTCCTGGCATGCATTTTTTATCCCAGACAGATGGCTGAATTTTGTGGGTAAGTCAGCACGGGATCAGTTTTGAAGAAACAAACGCATGAGTGCTTGTAGCTCTTACTGTGGATAATATAAGGATACATGATATGTGATGTGCAGGATCAGCAAATCATGGCAAAGCATTAGCAACACTGTCAGTAAAACAGACATCAGTGAAATCAACACATAGTGAAAGAGGTGTTAATTAAAGACGGCGCTCGTTTGTTTTATAAATACCTTTTAGCTATTCCTTCTTCTAGAAGTTCTACCACTTGCTTGTAGTCAGAAACTAAGTGTTGAGTCAATCCTGTCAAAGATTAAAAAGAGTTAAATGCATATCTTCTCAGGAAGTTTCAGTCAGTTTATGTAACAATTCACCCAACATCAGGAGCATAAGGTTGTTCTGCTGGGATGCCAGGCTGTTCTACAAGTAGTCTCTCAACTAGAGTAACTATATTTTAAAAATCAATTTTATATTTAAAATATAAAATGAAAAATCACAGACCATCCTTCAGATGCAGTGACATCAGTATAAAAAACACTTTGTACCTTCAGAGCACAGGCCTTTTGCCAATACGTCTGCAGAACAATGGTATTTAAAAAACTGGAAGAACTGAAACCTCATAAGAAACTTTCAGCTAACTAACTGGGTACAGATCCTGTAAAGAAGGTTTTCGCTATTGCACCTGGATAAGGGCTCTGCTCATGGAACTAACAGAATGAGGAACCACCCTCTGTGCATATTTACCACTTACTTAACTAGGCTTCAGCCTGCAACACTTAGTCTTTAAATCCTTTATTCCCTAAAGGGGGAGAAATGTTTGACCTTTTCATATCATCTGCTTTCGGGGGGGGGGGGGGGGGGGGGGGGGTTTTTATTTTTTAAATTTGATTTTATTTTTGAAGGGGTAGAAAACCCACTGTGAACAAATGAAAGAAATGCTGCATTGCAGAGCCTGCTGTGTCGGAGGAGTACTTGTGATGGGCAGGGCCCCGGAGAAGGGCAGCATGGCGTTGCGCTGTAGCGGCACTATCCGACCCTTGCAAAATGCAAATTCCAGCAGACACACTAAATTAACCTCAACAGGCTCATATTTCACATAAATCCAGTTTAATATGCCTACTTTGCATTTTATGGCGATGATGAGTTATCATTTGCACTGCAGTGGCTCCTGAAAAAACACCTGAGTGGGGAAGCAAGCCTTTGTCATACAGCACCTGGTAAAACACTCCTTTGCAGAATGTTTTATCTCACAGCTAGAATCCAGGGCTACTTCCTCCCCCCCTGCACTGGTTTATGTTCGGTTTGCTTTATTGCAGGCCACAAAAGTGTGGATGAAGGCAGAGCAATTACTTGGATCAAATAATTTATCTACTGCTGGAATGTAAGTCAAGATGAATATAAAATTCAACAAGACTGAAATAAGTACTTCTGACATTGTTAGAGGGAGCCTATCTTTATATAATAACAGCTTGCATAACTTTAAATGAAAGCAAAATCTAAGGCAAAGATAGGAATTTATTTTAGTCCTTTAACAAGTGATACACATTAAGAAAAGAAGATCTTTGGATCACCCACACTTTTTTTAAAAAAAGCCCCAACTGTAGTGTGCATGCATGCACACACACTCAAAGTACAGGATGATTTTCAAACAAAAACATTTATTCCGCTCTCTAGTGTCCCTTTACAATACATTAATTCCAGAAGTCATCACATTTTCCATTTGAGAAAGAGGCCCATTATTTCTGCAACAGCACTGGGATCTTCAAAGTTCTGAATACGGAAACTATCACATATTGTTTTCCCAGACCCTTTTCTAAGGTCTTAGTTAAAAGAATAAAAATCCAGTTACAAAATGGAGGCATAGGAGAAATTCTTAGCTACTTATATTTCCATAAGCACTGGAATAGTGAATCTAGCACAAAGTTAAAAAGATTTAGTTTTTCTATTTGGTAAATGAAATATTGCAAATGTTGTTTGAAAAGAAATGACAAAGTGTTCTGTCGGCTGCCAGGAAGAAAATGGTCATTTTCGAGTCCTATAGAAAGATGCAAAAACACTTGCTCGTCTAGAAATCTGCCTTGGAGTAAGAAAGGATCTCCCCCAGAAATCTGTCTCAGAGTAACAAAATAGATTGCATCATTTCCTGATTTAAGAGAGGCTGATTCCTTAACAGTGCAACCATCTGTGAGGGAGAAACTTGAAACGATTCCAATCCAAAGCACTCAAACACTTTCAGCATTTAAAGGCTACAATCCCACAGCCTTTACGTGGAAAAATGATGGGCTGGAAACTATTCAAAATACTTTTTGTTCAGAGCTGGGACTTCCTGACTGGACTCACAAATGGACAGCCCCCAGAGTATCCAAGCATCCTTAAGCAGGTTAAGTTTTCTGATTTTTCCTCTCTGTCTGTTCTTCATGCAGTGCTACCTGTACTCTGGGTATAATTGACACCAACCACACAACTGACAAATTAATGGCACATCGGGAGCTCCTGACCAAAGTCAGCCAGGGGTATGATGCAAATACAGATGCCAGTCCTGAACATATTGGATGTACAGGAAATAACTGGAAATTTCTGAGCCTTGCTGATTTTCACCATTTTTATTTCTCCCATAGAGCAAACTGCCTGGAGAGGGAATATAAAACAAGCTTCCCTTCTAGTAAACCTGCTGATAATTCCAATCTTGGCTGCCAAGCTATGGGAAACAATATTGTCAAAGACTACGCCAGCACGTAGAAGACCCTCATTACAGAGATCAGCAATGGTTGGTTGCAGCAATATATTATTGCAGTTGAGACGGGTGTTTTGTTCCAGTGTTGTGAATCACTTAATTTCCTTGCATTTGATATTATTTCAATCCAGCTGACGGCACTCCTCCCCTGCATTCTAAAGAGCTCTGGACTTTCTCACCGCTCCTTATTTTTGATGTGAGCTAATGAGTGCAGTTCCAAAAGGAGCTAGGTAATCACACCCTCTTTATAAGTCTCTTTCCCCAAAAGACACCAGGGTTGCCTCAAGTAAAACCAACTGCTACAGTTCTTAACTGCCTAAATAAGCATATTTATTTATTAAGATAAATACACACATCTGGAAAAAAAAGAGAACTATGTCATCTGACTGTTGCCCTAAGCCACTGACTCATCAGCCTGAAATCACTTCTGCTCACATGCTCTCATGACAGCATCTAAATACATCCCATGATGCCTTCAGCAGAGAATTACTTAATTTGTCATGCATGTAATTGTTTTTTCTAAAAATGTAAGTCACATTTCTCATTAAAACTTAAACTTTTCTTACAGGCATTAACATGATTTTTGGAGGCTGCCATAAGATACAGAGGGAGAGAACCTTCTAAAATAAAGTATTCATACTGGATTTACAAACGTGGCCAAATCTGGCAAACACTATTTAGGTTAATCTTTTTTCATTATTCTTTCTTCTTATTTCACAAAATCTAATCAACTGGGAACTTTTAGGGGCTATTTCAGAACTCTAGCACAAAATTGTTTCACTTAAATTTTCAGTTGTGTCAAAGCATAAAATCCTTATTCAAAGGATGTAAAATCAAACTAACCCCAACAGCACAGAACTTGAAGTGACAGATTTGGCCTGGAAGGTTCCAGAGGAAGACAAAATAGTGACAAAAGGCGGGCCAGACCATTGGCAGAAGCTATAACTTCATTTTCTGTTAAAACAAGGAAACTCCATTACATGCAGCCAAGGAATCACTGGAGATATAAGGGCTGAGAGAAGGGATGGAAACTGCCAAGGAAGGAAGCAGTTTAAAGACCTTTTCTTGTGTGGTGAATGAGCAGCTGCTAAAAGAAAATAATTAGTGTCTGTACTCCACCAACAACAAAATTCTCTGATAACAAGCAGGTAGAAAGAGAATCTTGGAAAGACCTCAATAAAAGGGCAAATGTTTATGAATCTGCTTTTCAACGAATGCAAAGTTTGCCATACTAATGAGACCATCAATTCATCTATTTTGCAACTCTTCTTAAACAGGATGCTGATGTGCTGGGAAAGCACAGCTAAAATAACCAGAATGCCAGATAGTCCCTTGTGTATAGGACCACGCAAGTTAAACACTTCCCAAGAGCTTATTTCAAAATCTGAGAGGAGGAATGGGTAACAACCATCGCCTGTTAGACATACTATGACTGATACTGCAGGTGCCCAGGGAACAAGAGCTGGGGATCCCAGGCTCCTTTCAATCACACGATCAAGTCACCCTATCTGTTGTCACATCTTGCCTTAATCTCTGAAGTGAGGATAACATGGAATGCCACATTAAAAAGAGGGAGAAAAGCGAAGCAGGGAAAACAACAGAATTCACGAAACAGACAAACTCTATTTAAAAGCCAGAACAAATCGATATTTGATTTGATGTGACAGGACCAATAAAATTCAGCGGGACGTGCATTCTGTACACTAAATGTATACTCCTCAGGTGCGACTGCCCACTTGGTGGCCCAAGCTAAGCAGAGTCGCTGGTACCAGAGGCAACTTTGGAATCCTGCCCACTAGGTACAAGGCACACTGAAACAGAAACATGTACATTTACTTTCTAAACAAATTCACTAATTTTTAAAACTTGCATCAGTTCGGAAAAGGCTCTTCCGTCTGATCTCCACCGTAAAGCTACTCTGTATGATTTTGCACTGGTGTGCTGATTTTGAAAGGTGTGCTTTTTGTCAGCTGCTGGTCAGATAAGCAGCAACGTACCAGGAAAACCTCACCTCGGGAGCTGATCAATTCACAGAGTACCAACGACCAAACCCCAATTTAAAGCTATGTAAAACCCTGATGTGAAGGTATCAGTCAAAAGTGAAAATAAATAGGAAGCACAAAAACAATGAGAGAGAAGATAAAAAAAATAAACTAAGAAAGACAAGTGAAATGGGAAAGAAAAATACAAGTGAAGCTTTTTTTCATCTGTTCTGTGTTAAAACAGTTTTGAACGCTATGATTCTCTAGAAAACACAAAACCATCTGAGGGGTTGCTGTTCCATGTCTGAATTAAAAAGTATGTGATGTTTTCAACCATCCTGTGCTTCTTCAGTTTAATAAAGATAAAATTAAGCCTATTGGATCCTCACTTGCATAATACAAGTTTTAATTTCTTCCTGCAGCCTGACTTGCAAAATCAAATTATACAGTTTATGTACTTTTGTAGTTTTACTATTTTATACACACACTGCTGCCAAGGACTGAAACAGGTATGGAGGGACCTTAGACTGGTCAGGAGAACCCATTTAGAGCTGGCAGTGGTGGGTTTCTTGATTAAGTTACTATTTCTTTAAAAAGAAAGCAAAGCACTACGGTTCACACACAACCTATGCTTGGAAAGGGACTAGGTTATCCAGCCAGTGTTATACCAGAGGCAAAGCTTTCGGTGTATTACACATGTTTATATTAACAAACAAAATATTTGGGGAAAGTAACTCTTGAAGAGTAGAAGCAATTAGGACAAACAGGAACATGCAAAAATGCATACAGGCCTGACACACATCTATTTGAAATTCGGATGCTAGTTGCAAAGCCAGCTCTCACCTTGTACATACGGTCCAGTTTCAGGGTGTTCTCGGACTCGAAGCGTGTAAGGTTTCTTTCGGTCTGATTGTTTTAACAAATCTCGGACACGCTCATTATAGATTTCAAGAAAACTGAAAACCACAAAAATTATGAATGTTAAAAGCACACTATTAAAAAAATAAAAGAAAAAAGTGCATACATTTAAACAACACAACTACCTGAATCTTACATAGATCTTTCATGATAAAGTTAATGAATTAATTTTCATTATCTCTGTTACTGCCCCTTCCCATTCAGTGAACACAGAAAGAACTCATAATAGCAAATTTCCAAGAAGCAGGAGGCATTCAATACTTTGCTTAAAAATACATAAAATACGCTTTTTACCACTAATGAGTTCAAATCCCGAGGCCTCCAACCATAATGCTTCATTAGATCAATGGGAATTATGAGTAAGAATGGATTGTAGGATTATGGCTCAGATTTAAGAGTTAAATAAACAGAAATTAATTTTTTAATGCACTCCCATTACAGCTGTCTATACAAAAGTGAATAGACAGCATCCAAAGAACTACACTGAGCTGGAAAACTAAAACCAACATTTTTTTCGTCCTTCCTCTGTGTTCTCCCCCTTGTTTCAAAATGATTATCATCTGAAAAAACAGAAAGAAAATAAACCAGTCTTTACTTTGTTTGATTACAGGCATACGTTGTTGAAATCATTCACAGCACTCCCCAAAACAGTAACACACTTACCTGACCTTTACTCTGCAAGATGCTGTCTGGTCTGAGTAATCATCCTTCCTTGAAAAGAGGCCCTGCACAAACCAGAAGTTTGTGTTTTAAACTCATCAAGAAAATCTAATTGCTTAAACAAATGCAAGTGAAATAAAAAAATAACTACCTCACATATACGTGGAGTCAACCCAACGGATGCCTTCAAACAATAAACAGAAAATAGTTAAACAATACACTTGCCATTGCTCCCGCAAAATGTTTTGGTTAGTAAAAGCCAAGTTATAAGAAAAGGACAGAATTATAGTGCAGCATTAAAGGAATGACTGTACAGTGGATTATAACGTCAACCGCCCTTGAGGGTAGTTCAGAACAGCACAGCAATGCCCTACTGCTCCAGCTGAGACATCCTGCACACGAAACACTGTGGTGATTTGTGTGCTGTCTTAGCTTCAGTGCAAATGCTATGATAGCAAAAGTCAATTTAGAGCAACTTATAAAGCACTGATGGAAGTTTAGAGGTCTGGGTTAAATTCAAGAGCTATCTGATGTGAAGGTACTGGACATCCCTATGTCAGCTGTGTTGCAGTCTAGACAAAGCCAGGCCAACACCGAAACTAGCTTGGTTAGTCATGAGTATGTGCTTTTTTTCTCATTCTCCTTTCATTGCTTTGTGCTATGGGAACAGAACAGGTTCAGAACAGCTTTTTGTTATTGATTTATAAGTGTGGAGTCTCAGACAGAAGAGGATACAGGCTGCTAACAGCACCCAAACCAGCTGATTTAAACTTTGACCAAACAATCTACACAGCACTGCAGTAACAGCGTGGTTTTGTGTGATGAACTGTTCTCAAGACACACTTGCTCACAGTTCAGTATTGTAGTTCCAATATACCCTGAGAAGGGTTCTAACGCTTAAAGTAGAATCTACTGAAGTGAAAGGCTTTCAGAAGACACACTTGAAATGGTGTTGAGGGGAGACGGTTAAGGTTCCTCAAGTGCAGCACAGTGCACAAAAGTTCAGTTTACACTAAATATGCATTTCCTCCTAATTTTGAACATGGTTTCACATTGAACATACTATTAAAGAGCAGGTCAAAGCAGGATTACCTGGGAGAAAGGAATAATTTTCTAAGCCAGAAATCTCTAAGAAACACTACAGGTGGAAATTTCCTTGCAAAAAATGATTTCAAGATGCGACCATTCCGAATTGCTAAGATATTTTCCAAATTATGTAATATAAATAGCCTAGTTTGTCACTTATTAGCCCCAATTTTAACAATCCTTCAGGCTTTCATAGAGTTAAGCTTGACTTTGCATAAAATGAATGATGCTGCAGCAGCACGCTGGAAATCCTCCACTGATTCCATCTGTCCAAGTACCAAGATTAAAATGCACTTTAAGTGGTTCCTGGTAGACAAGAATCTTAAAACGTAACAGCTTTTGCAGTCACTATTCAAATACGCTTAAAACTGGAAGTGAAGCAAGTATTAGCTTCCACAGGCCAAAGGATAACTTCTGCAACAGATAAATGTCTCAAGTAGACAATGAAGCCTGTTATAAAAGCGTGCCTATGAATTGTATCCAGTTTTATTTGTGAAAGTAATTTAATTTGAACATAGCTCAGACTGCCAAAAAACTCCATGAGAATGAATACTTTGAATTATCTTCAGCCAGACTTTTCTTAAAAAAAAAAGAATTAGTCAGGGGCATAGATTCTTTTTTTTGTCCTCTGACACAGCTAGAACCGTACACTGTAAGATAAAGGTTACCTAAAATAAATGTTTAAACTACACCATATTTTCTAGCATTTTTAGCTGTTGCTACATTATTTACCTAAATGCAAGTAAAACATGTATAAGCATTCTGCTCAGCACCATAACCATAGTTTAGAAATAAAGTGATGTTTCAGCCAGACGTCTCACCCTCATCCCTAAGTGCAAAATGAATGGTGTAACTCACGGGTGTTCCCATCATTGTGTAAGTTTTTCCTGAACCCGTCTGTCCATATGCAAAGAGGCAGATGTTGTATCCTTTAAATGCACCTGACAACACAGAAGTGCCAAGGTCCTGGAACACCTGCAATGACCAAAAGAAACAAAACAACTTATGAATAATGTGCCTCTCTATAAACACTCTGCATTACCTGTGGATCTTGCAGCTTTACTATCTCCACGGCAGGAAGGTTCTTCACAGTATTTGTCTTTCTAGTTTGCCAGACACAATGTTAAGTGCCCAGCATTCACCTGGTAGATCTTCTCCCAGATGCTGGTGTGCCTGGCACAGCACTGGCATCCAGCAGCAGTGTTTAATTGTGGTTCCCTGCCTGCTGTCTCTTATTTTATACTTAAACTGTATGAATTCTCAAAGATCTCACCCACACCAAGTTTTTATAACCCTCAGCACGAACACGAAAGAAAGGCACGATCAAGTCTCTGATGCAATCACGTCAACAGGAGCATCAGGCAGCAGAATTACAGGTCAAAGGCAAAGCCAAGTCTGACCTACTGCCTGCAGCAAACCTCACCCAAAAAATACTTCTATCTGACCAGTCTGGTAAGTAAAAGTAAACAACACCACGAAAGCCTAGATGCTTTTTTCCCGTTCACATCACACCCAGAGTGATGTGCTGCCTTCTGCTTGTCGCCATACAGAGTCAGAAACTCTTACTATCAAATCAGGGTCAGCCTCTGAGGTCTTCCAACACTTGTACTTGTCCCACGCAGAAGTTGGACCATCCCAGCCAGACTACCCATACAGCAAGATCTGAACAGTCATTCCCCCTGCTTTCCCTGTTCTTTTTTCTGGAGACTCAGTGGCCCCACATTGTTACCACATTCTCAGCACAACCTCTTCTCAGCTGCCAAGCCCTTAGCACAGCTTTGGCCTTTCAAAAGAAACGTTACAAGCACTAATGGCTTTGCCATTCACACAGAAAACTAGGTGGTATACACAGCGAGATGCATACGATTTCAGTGTGTCATCCAGTGCCAGGTCATTTGCTTCTCCAATGGACAGATAAATGTACTAAGTCTAATATAAAAACCAATAGTAAAACATATTTCATAGACATCACCACTTTACCTAAAATGCCCAGGAAAGAGATCTTCTCCTGAGACTTTTATTTTCAGATCACATTTCAACTTAAACCGAGACAAAATGCTAATTTCAAACTGAAGAATCAGTAATATTTCAGTTTGGCAGAATTTGGCTACCCCTGCCCATATTTGTAAGAGAATGTGGCACGTCAGGAATGTCTAAGGCGAGCGGGATCAAGAAGGAGAAGTGGGTATAGAAGGGGCTGGTCTCATATAAGCAGCAGATCGATCGGTATGTGTGTCTGACTGAGCCCTGCACCTGATCACCACAGTCTATTTTCTTATTAAATTCTTCCTTGATGATCTTTCCATGTAACCACACTCTCTATCCCATGTGTGAGTGCTGTAAGGACTAGATGCCAGCAGCTGGGGAGATTGGAGTGAATTTGGGGCAAGCAAGAGAGTCAGAAGACCCCAGATGGCAGGGCCATCACATCAGCGGTGCCAGCAAACAAAGCCAGTGACAGTCTCAGTGTTGGTAGCTGGCACGGCCATGGACCTAAGGAGCACAGGTTCAGGGTGCCAGTTACTGGGGAGACTAGGGGGAGTAAATTCAGGTCAGCAACTGCAGTTAGATAGGAAGAAGGGGACGTGGCTGTCTGTGTTTGATGTGTGTGCTGGTAGTGTGATATGTGGGTGTTGTGGAAGGCAGTGCCTTCTGGGGCCATCCAAGTAGGCACTGGTGTCCTGTGTCCTCTGTCCTTGCCAGTGTCTGTGGTTTTGGGATGGACACTGGGACTCCCTACTGGCTGACCTTGCGAAAGGGAAAGCAGCTGCCCCATCCGTAAGTCTGGGGTGGAGAGACCTCCAGGTCCACACACACTGGGCTGGGGCCTCCAGGGGCTGGGCAAGACAAATCGCCACGTCCTGGAGTCCACAGGATTCAGTAGCCTTATACATACCTTAAGTCTATCAAGCTCCTTATTAGGAACAATTTATCTATGGTCTTGTATAATTAGACCAAAGCCAGAAGTCCAGAAAATAAACTGTAGTTCATTTGCAGCACATCTTTGCAGTAATTCCTCTCTACGGACAATACACTATAGAAAGGCGGCAACTCCCTGCCCAACTTTTATGGGCAGAAACGAAAAAAATAATACAATTAGCAAAATAAATTAATGGTGCATAGCTGATGAACAAGTTAACTAACGGACATGTTAGCATGATAGTTAAAAGTCATGTTGAAGAGGCCAATCTTCACCTAAAAAACACACATTGCCCAAATTTAAAAAATACTATCACATTACTTTTACAAATGTCAGTATATACATAGACACAAATACACATTATTTGACACTAAAAAGGCTTAGAATCTGTATAAAAATCCAGAAGCGCACAAAAAAGGCAGAGAAGAGGCTTAAGAAATGAATGATAGAGAAGAAACCTACTGAGAGTCACTTGAGAACGTCAATTTTAAGGTGACACTATGGAAGGAAAGCGAATAGTTTAAGAGAAGAGGGAAGTTTACCCCCCAGGGATTTTAATGGTCTGAGTGTTAGCATCAAAGGCAGCATAAAAAAGTGCTCAGCAAAAATAAAAAAAAGAGAGCTAAGAAAGCTATACATTCAAAGCATCAGGCAAAAGAAAGATGAAAAAACAGAGCAACAATTAGGAATTACAGCAATAATTACGATTCCACAACCAGAACTGAGAGAAAATTTTTCCTTATTAATCAAGCACATACTGGAAATTATGAAATAAGATCACAGGCAGAACTTTGTCCGCAAGACTTGCATTTCGAGCCTTGGGAAAATGGAACTGCAGGGATTAGTCTAGAGGTTGGGTTTTCTTGGAGGTTGCCTGTAGCAGTGTTTCAACATCTGTTTTTACTTATATCCCTTTATCCATGGGAGCCCCACTTAAAAATAATAATTGGATAAATGTTCTCAAACTGTGCCATTAGGCCTGTGGCTTTTATTTTATTCCATAAGCAGGCTTCAGTGGGTCTGACTGCAATGGGATTTCTTACCCAAACAAGGTCTGCAGAAATTGGCCCTATATTTCAGAGTTCACTTTTACAACACGTTCTGAGTCTTCCACTGCTCCTCATCTACTGTTTTTGGTTTAGTAATGTGATTGCATTTGGCCACAGTATTCAACGGATCTCTGTACCGTCCCAGCTTCTGAACTGAGAATCACAGTCTGTTACAGTGATTCAGCAACAGTCACGTCAATCTTCTAAAAGCAATAGGAAAGCATCTAAGCATTAACAGCAGTAATAAAAATAACTGCAAGCGATTCTTGGCAAAATGACCGTAACATAATTCTCGAGCTGCCTAACTGGTTTGCCTAAGGCCTTCCTCTTAAGGTTCTGTTCCCACGTGAGTTCTCCAGCGAAGAGCAGACAGAGTTAAGGGAGGAAAAGTGGGACTGTTGTCCATGGGCAGCAACAAATCAGTGGGAAAGAGATTGAGTTTGGAAGACAAATGCAGGAAACCATTGGGAGGAGAAAGAACAAGGACAGAAGTGTGGAAGGCAACATCTGTAGATCTGGAGTCCAGAGGGTTGGATTTTGGGGCAAACCGAATGGGATTGGAGTCAAGCAGTATAAATAGGACTAAGAAATGACAGGATGCGTTCTCTTGAAGTAATAGGAGTAAGGTGAGTCTTGCCCATTTGCCTTCAGAGTATCGACATTGAATAAATTCAGGAATTTTGCATGGCTTGTTGTACAAAGAAGTGGCCTAAAACCAGTTTGTGTACTCCATATCAATTTAGAAACCTGTACTTCACATGCTAGAACCTGTTAGAGTAGGGACAAATGCAGCATGGAGAAGTAACTTGATTCTCTGACAGTTTCCCCATTAAGTGCTGTCCTCCTTTCTGAAGGTTCATAATGAATCTTTGAGAGTTATTAATTGATCTAAAAATAGTAAACCAAAAAAGTTGGCAAGCCTTTGAGATAGCAATGCTAGCAATGTCATCTGGACATCGAAGTTGAAATTTTAGAAGAAATGCATTTTACTTCTAGCTCTGCTGTTGAAAGTTCTGTGCAACGCTGTGTAACTCATTTAACATTTGAATGCTTCAATTTTTCTACCAATAAAGTAGGAATAATCCTACCCATCAGTAGAAAATGGTAGGATCTTCATAAAATTCCTTGTGATCTTAGAACATCCGTAGCAACTTAAGCCGACTATGCAACTATGTGTGCTCTCTCTCTTCACATACACTGGACTTTGAAAGAAGAAAATCTAACCCTGAAGTCCCAGCTAAGCAAAGCTCTGTTACATTTACTCTCTATTAAATACACATGTCTACTCAGACATTTCAATTCAAATATGTTTCAAATCAGTCCCTTTTGAATTAGGTCTGGAGAGAAGATATATTATTACAAACAAAATTGGATAACTCTACAAAGAGTGCCATAACACTATGATGATAATGAATGAGAATTAAAAAAACTATTTACTGAAATCCTGTTAGAAGGTGATTTGTACTGTTTTGTATTTGTTCTTTCTCATAAATTACTCTTCTTTTGTGAGGATAAATTACAACTAATTTAACTAAATATATAGTCTCACATTAGTCAGCAAAGCCTTTGTTTTAGTGCACTGCAGAAAAGAAAAAAGGGGAAGTGAAGCACAGCAATAAATTTATGTCTTGTTTAAAAATAAAGGAAAGTAATTGAAAAGCTGCTTCTGTGCTAATGTCAGAGGCATTAATCCAAACATCCATCAGCATCAACAGCTGAAGATTATTCAAAAAGTGCTATGATTAATCATTCTGGACGTATGTACTAACATGTTTCATTATATCGAAACATCTCGTTTTTGTTAATCATGAGAAAAAAAAAGAAAGAATAAGAAAAAAAAGGCAGGGATGCTCTTGGGACTATTCCAAGCCTCACTTTTGAAATGAGCCTTCAGGAAGATGAGGTTTCTCAAAGAATATGAGTTGGATATGGCTTCCTGCAGAGAACACACCATCTGGCCAGAATGACAACGTCTTTCCTGCACGACTGCTCTCCGAGATTGGCACTGTTCGGTTGGTTCCATGCAAGAACACTTCTTTCAACATAGCCTTAACGGGCTTTGCTATGCCTTGGTCCTGCACTCGCCCAGCTCTATCTGGTCCATATCTCATGGTGATCTGTGAAACATTCTACAATTTATTACCTGTCAACTGTGCTAATAGTGGAAAAACCCAAGCCAATATAAAGAAGTTATAAAGAGCATTAGGACAACTGTTATCATTCAAGGTATTTTGCTGGTGTGCTCACATCAAAGGGGCCTGGTTCCAGTTCAAATCTAGCAAATCCCAAATCACTGTTAGTCCTCATCACAGGACTTTCAGTGAAGAAAGGGAAAGGTTTGGTCAAAAATGTACTAAACGTGTCCTACTCATGCATCTGAGGCATGACAAAATGCTGTCCAAGTTGTTGCAGTATGAACATATCTGGGGTTGAAACTGTTTTATATTAAATAAGAATCATCTACTTCAGTACAACAACAGACCTTTCAAACATTTCAAAGCTACTTCAGTGCTTCATCAGAAGATACAAGAAATAGTTCAGAGAGTCTAAATATTTGCAAAACAGGGAAGTTAAGCAGCTCATTGTGAAATCTCCCACCGAAGTTCTAATTGCTGTTATGCAAGGAAACTAAAAAAACCAACCCCAAAACCTAATCATTTACACTGCAGTCTTATTATCATGATTGATTTAATCTCACATAAAATTAAAGCTAAAATGACTGACTACACATTTTCTTCGAAATAAAAATGTATTAGAGGTCAAATAGAACGTGCCACTGCAAACAATCTCTCAAACTTTACTGAAAGTGAAAAGTCATGAAGTACAAACTGCAGTCAGTTTGGAACACAAACTAAAATCACACCGAAAACTTATGTTTTTATGCAGTCACTCATGATAAGAAAGGCTGGATTTATTACCTGCTTCAAAAGAAAATAAAACCTGACAAAGCAGAACTGAGATGGGGTTCTGGGTTGATTTTTCAAGAATGCTTGAGGATTTTGAGCTTTCCACACAGACCATTTTTAAACTGACATATGAATAATATTAATGGGAAGTGCACCCTGTACTACTAAAAGATACAAAAACTCGAAGAGTCCAAGAAATTTCAATGACAGCATACCACCTGTCCAAAGAAAGAGCAATCTCCAAGTGATAGAAGACTTTTTATCCCTGTTGAATGAACATTTATAAAACCAGTTTCACAATACTAAGATAGGAAAACTCTCCCTTTTTAGAAATTGGGACTATGTTTTCCAGTTAGATATGTGGGTAATAGGCAAACCAATCTTTTTCATCACCAGGAGATTTATAACAGGGCAGTGACGTTCTATTCTGATCCTTTCCCGTGTGGGGAGTAGAATCAGAAATCTTCTGAAGCTAAAATCTCACAGCTCTCTTGTGTTGGCTTAAAAGTCAAAATTTACAATGGATTTTCTACATCTTTTTTAAATAATGAATTTTCAAGATACTGAAAAATACCTTATTAAGTCTGAGATCACGTTTTACCACATTAGACTTGCATGCCTGCGCATAAAAATGCATAGCAGACAGATGACTATATTTCTTTCTGGAATGAAAATGCATTTTTTTTGTGCTAGTGCCAAGAACAAATAAAATATGGCACAGAGCAGATCCAGTCAGATAAGTGACAGAGATTTATTAACAGTGATGGTTTGGGACCTTGTTATTTTACACTGAAATCTTTGCTTGGGTATTTTTCTTTTTAAACTCTACTTTTTTGAAAAGTGTATTTATTGTTGTAACAAAAGTTTTAGTATATTCTATTTCTCCCAACTACCTGTGGAGCCTTTTTTCCTTCTATATTCCTTGACTTTCTAGTTCCTATCAAACCAACGGCCTGTGGACAACCCTGTAAACTGAAATCTCTCTCTGTGTCACACACAAAGACAAACAGAAGAGTCCCGGCCATCAGTTTTTCTTTTGTTCCTAACAAAAAGTTGGAGATAATTAAAGTACTTTAATGCATAAGATGCAAACTAATGCTATTGTCTATTGTAACAAAAGGTTCAGCTAATATCATTAACTTTGACTTTTCATCAAATTACTATTTATTATATATTTTACATTGTAACTGCAATTGCTCTCTCTAATTCTATAATAATGTCGCTCTTACAGTAATAAATGCTTTAATTTTGAAAATAATGGGGGCATTCTATGAGAAGTGAAGTTTTGGCTCTATCAATGTCCTGTGTATAAAACTTCTCCTGAATCCAATCAGAACCTAAATTGCAGAAGGAAACAAAAAGCAGTTGTTTTAAACTACAATAAACTGTCTGTTATGCTTTGGGGTTTAATAATTTGTGAAACTGAAAGTCTTCCCAAATCACTCAAGCTAAGTCCCAAAGCAACATTAGGGAAAAAAAAAAAAGCCAAAACACTCAAGTAAATCTGCAGGGATGTATATAATGCCAAGTTTACAAATTTAAGGAAACAATATAATAAGGAGTTTGGTGAGGGTTTTTCTAATCTCTAATTTCTGGTAAATAATACTTGCATTTTGCTTAGAGTACAATGACCAGGCTAGGACCAACTCTGACTGAAGCGAAGAAGAGAGAAGGAAGTGGAAGAAGCAGAAGAGAGGGAGCTACATCTTTTAGGAGCAACAAATTAATAACATAGTTTATCAAGTCTAATTTATGTGGTAACTGTTTTCTTATCTGCAAGTGTCTGAAATGAGTGATATTTAATATTATCATCAGGAAACTGATCTTAGAAACTTCAGAAATTTCAAAGGAGTTTATTTGGCCAAGACAAAAAAAAAAAAGACAAGAACAAAAACTCCTGGTAGTTTTTAAAGAAGGCTTTTAAATAAATAAAATTGCTACTTGTTACAGGCATAGCCCACATATCAACAAACAACATACTAAAAGCAAACCACTTGTACTGTAAAACATCCGGCTAAGGTAAGAATACTAAAATAAATTCCCACAGATTAATAACTGGGACCAAAATCAGAAGAAAAATTATCTTCCTGCACAGCACAATTTAAAAATAGCCTTTAAAATGCCGCTGATTTAGTGAAACAGGAAAAGAATAAAAACATATGGTCAACAGCTGCTTTTCACCATAGAACCAACAAATGACTTTATAAATGCTGAAAAATCTCAGCAGCTCTATTTCCATTGGAGATTTGACATGCAAACAAAAAAACCCTGAGAACTACTTCAGCAATAGATAAAAAGCTTCAGAGCACCAAGACGATTGCAGCAGACCCAGGTACGAAATGAACTTTAGCATAAACACAGGTACTCTTATTTACTACACAAACAAAATCACTCTCAAATGATAGATCAGGACAGTTTAACCAACTGCATAAAGCCCAAGTGGCTCAGTCCTGCAGTATTTATTTGCCACCAGCTCTGCTAGGAACTACAGATACACAGCATCTCATATGTGCTGTGTTTTCCTTACAGAATCTTGTGCCCCTCAAGCTGTTGCTGTTTGGTTTATGACCAAATTCTGTGTAATTAAATTGCTGCTACACCTCAGATGTAGCACCCAAGACTTGGGTTTAAGGTGAGAAAGTATTTCACTAACTAGAATTCTTGCCCAAATAATGAAGTCTTGGTTTCAAAGCATTCACAAATCCCCTAAAATTAATTTAAATTTTAAAAGGCAGAAAGAGGATGCAAGGAAGGAATCTCTGAAAATAAAGCTAGGGGTTTGTTCCAATAATGCAAGGCTTTTTCCACATGTGTTTTCTCTTTAAAAATATTCAACAAATGTGAGCTGAAGGGCTCTCTGTACATGGCCAGAGAATCACAAGTGAAGGGAAGCACATTATGCTGATCAGCTGCACAGAACCCTCTTCCTGTGACACAAGGATTACTTCAGCAACATTATTTTTTGGTTTGAATGGGATAAAGAGGAGGAGGGAAGACAAAAAAAAAAAGAGGCATTGGTTGGTTAGTTTGGGAACATTTCTTCTCTCTTGTTAGGAGCCCGTGGCTTCACAACTAGGATTACTTTTCCTTCCCTCTACTCGGCCTTTTCAGTTTCTTTTCCCAGTCAAACCGGACGCAGGGCAGTGAAAGGGACGGCTTCGCTCCAGCTCAAGAAGCTTGGCCCATGGCAGAGGCTTTTGCACCAGAACTTAAGAGACAGTTCAGCTCTCGGCTCTGCCAACAGGCTTCCTGCATGTCCTTAAACCCCTTTGTGCTTTAATTCCCCCTATGAGGGAAAATAATGATTTCTTTGTTCATCTTATCAGCTGCAACGTTTTTTCCAGTGGAAAAAACTGTGTGGTAATGTCCATCCACAGACTATATTTAATAGCATGAAAGTTTCATCTTGATTGAGGTTGTTAGGTGGAATTGTAAAACACTAGGAAAAAAAGTAACAGATAACGCATGACAAATATAAACTGTTCCTCTGGGGAGTGGGAGGGAGAATATGAGAAACACTGATCAGGCAGAATGGCAGGTTTATATTCCTGTTGTTTTATCACTCTGCAGTCATGAAAATACAACTTATCCGCTCATCAAAAATATATCTAATTCTGAAAAAGAGAAACATCTCTGTTCTTACCACATCGGTCTAATTTATAAATGTTCTGATTAAACTTTTAAAAGGGTTCCATTACCAAGGGCTCAACTCCACTCTCTTCTTTCTTTTCTTTCTATTAAATCACTGACACTCTACTGTAAACATCAACCTGAAAAATCAGACATCCATTGCAAAAATACCACCTGGTATTTTCACCTGCCTTTACAAAATCTCATTCCTTTCAGATCCCTCTTCTCCTGTCCAACAGGGATTAATCACTGAGTTACTGTGTTGTTGGACACAACAGCTGTACAATCCAAACCCCACACAGTATCAGTATCTGACTTAGCTCAGTCCAGTTGTTATCTGTCATAACAAAGCTTTCTACACAGAAAAAAATAAACAAACAAACAAAAGCCTGGCATAATTTTTGGCTTCCTTAATGAATACCTTAAGATTTACACATTATATTTGGTGTTTTATGTAAGTTTTATTCTCTTATTTTATCTGCCCATTGAATCAACATAGGCAAATCCTATCCATTAAGGACTGAATAAAACTGCTTTTGTTTAGTCAGCTGTGAAGTAGATGTCAGGCTTGGTTAATCTCTCCAGGAGAACAGCAATATTTGTTAGGGAGATGCAGTGAAAGCATAGTCCATTTTCCCTCACAAGCTAATGGTTACAAACTGTGGCTATTTGAGAGGAACTGCTGGAAAAGGACTGTTTGTCTCGGGAAGCCGCTTCTTTTTTGGACCCGTGGATCACCTGGCAGAAGTCCAACTTCAGACTTGAATCCTCCATCAGTACAGACACTCCGTATTACAGAATTGTTGCAGGTGCTCTATTTTTTCCAAAGGACTGCTCAATTTATGTAAAACAGTCCTTGAAGATAGAGTTACTTAGACATATACAACTTCTCATGCATGTCAAAGGGCAATTCAGAGCAGTTGGATAATTCTGGAACTCCTGCCTAGGGTTCAGGAATACATCCCGCTTACTTCCCGGCTAAAGAACACTCCGTGTCTGATTTCGAGCAATTCTTCCCTTCATACGAGAACTTCTGCCGCGGTACAATCGCAATACAAGACAGTGGAGGGGGGGATGTCAGCAGCACAACAGTAGCACACTGGCTTACACTGGTGCCAGCCATACATAGCAAAGGAAGATTTTTCCTGAGTGAATCCTGGGCCAGACTACGCAAGAACAGAACCACAGGGGAAACTACAAACTTGAGTTTTTCTACAGGTTTAGCAAAGGCTAAAAAAAGCTGGAAGAAGCAGCACAATGTTCTCTACAGTCACACTGTTTTACTCCATCAGGACCAGAAAATGGTTTAGATGGCCCATTCCCCTGATCCAGACATTGCTTCGTGCCAGAAAAATAACGTAATTTGTCACTTCGTGATATCATCATTATCCGTGCCTGAATGTCTACCAAAAGAAAAAAAAGCAAAAGAAGAAAAGCCTGAGCAGTTATACTGATATCCTTTTAAAGCGTGCAAAACAAATACTGTGAGTTGGTTTTTTTTAATACTCTCTTTTGCAATGAAGAGAGCAAGGAATAAATAATGGATCATAATGAAGATATAAATATCCTGCATTTTCTCCAACCACTGCTAGCTCTTGGCTAGGATCCCAGGTCATTAGCGGATGTCTGTGATTCCATGTGAAAGGAAAGTAAAGAACAACAACATAAAATTAGTAAGTTTTATTGTTTAAGGCAGCGGGGACAAATATCAGCTCTCAGCTGTGTCTTTGAAAATAACTGCCCATTAACTCTGGGAGAAGACAGAGGATGGAGATGAAAAAAAGATCATTCCTTGACTTTGTTACAAAGGGGTCTAAATTTTTCAGTAATTCAGTAAGGGCTAAACAGTCATCTGTAATACTCAGACAAGGCACAATGACATTAGTAAGATTAGATTTCTGCTTTTTTCCTTTCAGTTGGAAATGGGTATTCTCTTCCCATGTATCAGCTAACTTAGGTTGGTATTCTTGCTACTAGATCATCAGCTCTTAAAATTACTACACTGGAAAACAATTCTTACGCTTATAACATACTTTCCTAGCAATAAGCTCATTTCTTCACCTTCATACAAGAGACAGAAAAAAGTAAAAATGAAACAAAAGAGATGACAAGACATTGAAAACACTAACTTATATCAACAATTTGTTTAAAATACCAGCAGAAATTCTACAGGACAGGTTCCATTTGTAAACCTATCAGCAACAATTGATTAGCAACAGCACCCAAAACTGATAACGCTTCACTTCATGCTTCTGAAAGTAAATTTCCTTTCTTTAGCATTGTTTAACCTGAGTAAACCTTGCAAGCTCTCATGGAGTTCCCTAGTGCTTGGTCTCAACTGCACCTCAAATTTCAGGTTTTGATAATTACAACAGTTCTTGGAATGACAGACAATAACAGTGTAGATAAAATGTGCCATGAGTTTCATTTACATAAATACTATAAGCTAATCGTAGGATCATTTAGGTTCGAAAAGACCTTCAAGATCATCGAGTTCAACCATAACTATAACACTGCCTGTGCCACCACTGAACCATGTCCCAAAGGGCCATGTCTATATGTTTTTTAAATACCGCCAGGAATAAATAAAAAGTGAAAAATAATGAGACCCCAAAAGTATTGATTTTAAGAGTTCCACCAAAAACTGACACATAAAAAAAATATTCCCTTTAGACTTTAAAAGACATACAAATGCAGCAATGAAAGCAACTTCAGCCATTTCACTTTTAAACTGATTTTTCACTGTCCAAGCTCAGAATATTAAAACCCACATAAAAAGCAACTACTATAAAATTCTCCACTTTATACTCAATTGCATTATTAGCAGCATATGCAACAAGGGGCTTCAGATTTCTTGCAATAATTTGCTTGATTTTTAGTGTACAAGTAATTGCAGTCTCATCTGCCAGGTTTTGGATTGAAGCATCTATAATTTGCATGCAGCAATTGGCAGCAGTAAGCAAAGAAAGGAGTGGCTTCCCATGGTCTCTTACTCTGGTGCACTGGTTGTCTCATCAAATTGAGCCAGTGAAAAACAAATTCTTTGACACAAGTTGTTATTGATGTATTAAAGGAAGAGCAGATTTTTAACCTGATTTTATAATACAATATAGACATATATTTTGTTTATAATTCAGGACATTAGGCAAGCTGTAGCAGTATTTTTTGTTAATAGAGCAATTCAGGTCATCCATAAACAACTTTTTAGAATGCTACTATACAAAACAGAAGTGTTAACACTTCAAGACAGAAGTGTCTATATTTAAAAGAAAAGAAATTATGTCTCCATAATTAGAGAGATAAGATGGTTTAAAAGACAATTATTAGTACTATGCAGCAGTTGCTTCTACTTTCACAGGAAGGAAAAAAAAAAAAGGTAGATTAATGTATTCCTGCTAGTTTCAGGCAACAGACTTACGACTACATTTGTTTTAGCCATTAGAGGGATTTTTTTTTCCCTGTTACTTGTTTGCTTAAAATAAAGACATAAAAGCACATGCCTTGTGATAGGAAATTTTGGCCTGCTTTTAGAATATGTTGCAGGGCTTATTGCCAGAAGAACAAGTTGAGAAACAGATACTCCATCAATCCTCCAACAACTCCATCAACACAGGTAGGTTTCATCCCACACTTGTGGAGAAATACCAGCTGCACCCATTAAGCCCAGCTCACAAGGGATGGGGGGATCCGCTCTCGCTGTTCTCACAGGTGTCGAGCCACACATCAAATCACAGAAGGGTTTGGGTTGGTCCTCGTCTCCTACAGCATCCTTGTAGCTAAACTGAGGAAGTGTGGTCTGGATGATCGGGTAGTGAGGAGGGTTGTCCATTGGTTGAAAGAAAGAAGTCAGAGAGTTGTGGTCAATGGGACAGAGTCTAGGCAGAGGCCTGTGTCTAGTGGAGTCCCTCAGGGGTTGGTACTGGGACCAGTACTGTTCAGTATATCCATCCATGACCTGGATGAGGGATTAGAGCATGCTGTCACCAAGTTTGCTGATGACACAAAACTGGGAGGAGTGGCTGACACACCAGCAAGCTGTGCTGCCATTCAGTGAGACCTGGACAGACTGGAGAGTTGGGCATGAAGGAATTTTATTAAATTCAACAAGGGCAAGTGTAGAGTCTTGCAATTGGGAAAGAACAACCCCATGTGCCAGTACAGGTTGGGGACTGACCTGCTGGAGAGCAGCGTATAGGAAAGGGACCTGGGGGTCCTGGTGGGCAGCAGGATGCCCATGAGCCAGCAGTGTGCCCTCATGGCCAAGAAGGCCAATGGCATCCTGGGGTGTATTAGAAAGGGAGTAGCTAGTAGGTCGAGAGAGGTCCTCCTGCCCCTCTACTCTGCCCTGGTGAGGCCACATCTGGAATATTGTGTCCAGTTCTGGGCCCCTCAGCTCAAGAAGAAAGAGTCCAGCACAGAGCCACAGAGATGATGGAGTGCAACATCTCACTTATGAGGAAAGGCTGCAGGAGCTGGGTCTCTTTAGCTTGGAGAAGAGGAGGCTGAGGGGTGACCTCATTAATGTTTATAAAATATGTCAAAGCTGAGTGTCAGGAGGATGGAGCCAGGCTCTTCTCGGGGATGTCCAATGACAGGACAACAGGTGCAAGCTGGAACATAGGAGGTTCCACAAAAACATTAGGAAAAACTTTTTCACTGTGAGGGTGCCAGAGCCCTGGCACAGGCTGCCCAGGGAGATTGTGGAGTCTCCTTCTCTGGAGACATTCAAAACCTGCCTGGACGCATTCCTGTGCGACCTACTCTGGGTGATCCTGATCTGACAGTGGAGTTGGACTAGACGATCTTTTAAGGTCCCTTCCAACCCTGAACATTCTGTGACTCTGTGGACAGGACCTTTAAAGGTCACCGAGTCCAATCCTCCAGCAGTGAGCATGGAACATAAAATATCATTAAGATTGGAAAAGACCTGTAAGATCATCTAGTCCAGCCGTCTCCCTAACGCTACCAGGACCACTAAACCATGTCCCAAAGTGCCACGTCTAAACAGCTACCTGTCAGCTCAGAGGACTAAATGTGCAGTTCATTTCCACAAAAAGGATGTGAAGGGAAAACAAACAAACAAATAAATAAAAGCTACACACTTCTATAAATTCAAATATCACTTCAATGTTTATTGAGAAGATTGAGAACCAGTGGTGAAATCCCAAAGCAAGCTTCTTGACTGTGGTTAAGCTTTTCAAAGATTCTTGCAGCATTAAAATTTCATGTTTGTTTTGGTTTTTATTGCATAAAAAGAAGAATGCTGTGTCTACTGTATGGTCCACAACTTTAAAAAAAGAAAAAAATTATTGTTTGGAGCTGTGCGAGATCCTCAGGAAAAGAAGTCCTATTGAAATTTAGATGGTTTCAGCACTTTCAGGGAGAATCCAAACAACAGGAGGTAATTTAAGGTCACTTATGAGTTCACAGAGAGAGCTTTTGGCATCTGACTCTCAACAATGTATTAACAAGAAGGTTTGCCAGGACCAATGGTTCAGCAAATCGTTAATTCTGCTCTTATGCCAGGTCAGCAGCCTCTGCTTATTTCTAGCTTACAAGTACTGAGGGGCTGCATATAAGAGCAAAGGTGAAATGAACAGTCACAAGCCACCTAATTAGAAATGTTACATTAAAAAGGCTCTGAGGACCATCAGTTTCTATTTTTGTTCTCCTAGGGACAGAAATTACTTAGGCTGGACATAAGTAATTCTTTATACCACATTTCTCTCCCCCACTCACTTCATACCCTAGAACTGGGCAACTGCTCAGTGCTTTATACTACACTTTGTTAAACTAGACAGAAAGCAAAAAGCAAACTGGTTCGCATCACCTGTAAAATATCTAAAAAGCAGTTGTAAACCATCTAAGAAATCGACCAGGTTGATACCTGCTTAAAGCAAAAGATAACACCATACTTTATTTTTAAAAAAAACCCAAACAACCAAAATCAACAACACACACACCACCCCCCCCCCAGATGTGCTAGAGATCAGAGAACAAACAGGCATTAGAAGTAGGGAATTCCCATGTCCCAATTAAGGTCACATTTCTGTGTCATTACAAGCCCAGTAATTAGCCAAATCTTTGGTACTACCAAGATGAAAAAAGATATTTTGGCAAACTGTCAAAAAAAAATAATCCCCAGAATATTATGACAAGACATTTCCTGTGAAGACAATACTGGAGCTTCCCTCTCAGACACGATGCTTTCTGGGACGAAAAAAATCCAAAACCGACACCCAACTAAAAAGACTCAGAGGAACACATTGGATTATCTAAGAAAATCAGCAAAATTTTATCCTTGACTAATAAAATACACAAAGGTTTTTCTTCCTTTTAAAATGAGACAGAAGGAAGACATTTCCTCTGCATTTGAAGTTCTTCCAAGCTGAAGATGGATTAAATTTTATTTCTTTACAAATGAAAATATTGTGCTATGCAGCACATTAAAATGGGCAAGACATGAGCAAGCAATGGGCAGAGAACTAGAAGTTCAAAGTAGGTGATTTAAAAGGGATTGAAATGAAAGACATTTGTGTATCTACACCATTTAAGTAACTATCCACTCTTCTAGGCATACTTTCCAGCGTGTTGGTATATTTTTTCTGATGAGGTATAAATCCTGTTACTTATAGTTCACTGTCAGTTCTGTCCCAAAATAAATTTACTGTATTGAGCATACGTTAAATTAATACATTTTAAATACATGTCCCTTACGTTTTTCAGTAAAACTGTCTTATTACAATAAACTGGTTGAGAAACAGGTTCACACACAAGCTGAGGATGTACTGAAGTATGACAACCTAACTGACCTAACTGGAATCACTGACCTAACTAGAAATTCAGTTATTAGAGAATAGTGTTTCTGTTTCAAAAGATATTGACTATAGTGACCACAGGCTGAAGTTGCTGGGTGATTTTCAGACAATTGTGCTCTTTAACTCAATGATCTGTCTCCAAGGCACTTCAGCTTAGGCTTCTCTTTTTTCAGTGTAAAGACTTGGAGTAGAAACATTGAGTGTTTCTTACATTCAACATCTGTATAGTCTGCTCTCCTCAAAAGAAAAATAATTCTTTTCTTTTAAAACATGGCTGCCAGCTTTGATCAAAGCTGCATAAACAGGTCAAAGTAGAGCACAGTGCTCGCTACGAACCAGATCACTTCACTCGTAACACTTCATTTTTTTTCCTGTAAGTCCTTCAACCATTTTTAGAAAGTCAAAGACTGACTTTAAAAGTATTTTTAAAAGCATACTTTAAAAAAATATTATTCTATGTATATCATTGTTTCCTCCAGATTTCCATTATCAAACAATTTATCTCCCTGGGTTCTTTTCCTCACTTTCCAAAAGTATCTTCTGCTAAGCAAGCTTTTATTCTAAGGTGTGTAACAACAGAAAAAAATAGGTAAGGTTATGGCAAAATGTTTTTAAATTACACTATTTCATGTCATTATTTTAAGTTACACTGATCATTTCATTATTTCAAGATGCTTCCTTACTCACTAATTGCCATCTTGATTTTGAATATATTGCATGTGCAATTCTAGAAAATCATTAATAGAGGTCTTCTCATTTAGAAGACTGAAAAAATTGGGAGAAAAAAAGCAATATACATGAACTACATGGTTTGTTGTTTACCAAGTGCAGCACAGAGAATTTTTTGTATGCCACAAGTTTTAACCAACTTCATAGAGTTTTAAACTCCAGAAAACACTTTACATGTAATTATTTCTGCCAAGTCTATTGAAAACATTCTCCAGCTCCCATGTGAATTATTTCTCAAAATAAAGGTGTATCTCTCATGCTGCCTCATTAATAACATACAGTGCTAACTGCACTGCAAATGGAAAATAAATGGTGCTGATGCTTTGCAAATAGAAGTATCAGTGCTTATGCTGTTGACTGTAATGAACAGTAGATAAACTGGTAGATAGTAACAATACTTTTTAATACGAGAAACAACTTAGAACTCACATCATTCCTTCTGGAAGGAAAAGAGAGGTCAGTTCTACACAGAACTACTTCAGCATTTTCTGTGTCCTCAGAAAAGGTTACAGAGATTACTTGCAAGCTGCAAGTAATCCTATGATGGAAATTGCTGCAGGGAGTTACTGTGCAGCCTGAGCGCATGTCATGTTTTCTTACAGCTGGGTCTTAGATGAGGGGGGGAAAACAAAGTCTCTAATGAATATTCTCTTTTCTTCATGTGCCAAACTGTCAGCGCCCTGCCTACCCCCTTTTAGTTCTTATTAATGTTTCTTATGCAAATGTTTTTATTTTAAATAGCATCTATTCACTACCTCAAATGTGTTATGTCCTACTTTTGTCTCGGCTCTTGTCCTGCCCCCACCTCCATTTTCTTCAGGCAAAAAAAAGTCTGAGAAATACTTCTGTATCCAAAACAGCAGGAAAAAGAATCATCAGGAGGATGCAACACTACAGAAGGAAGGTAGAAAACACCACAGAAATGTTCAGACTCTCTGACATTGTACAGATAAGCTAAAGAACGTGTCCTCCTGTTCCGGGATGTGATGTCAGGTGCCTGAATCAACCAGAACTGCACAGTGTGGAAGGTGTGTCCCACAGAACCAGCTCTAATGGTAAATCCAGCTTTAAAACAAAAGCTGCAGGGACTCTCAAAGGCTGGACTACCAGCACAGGAAAAGGATTTATACAGAGTCTAGCTGTAAGAAGGGATCCAGATTCTTTTGCAACTGTATCAGCTCCAGAACTACATTACAATGGGTGTGCTGCTAGACATCTATAGCAGATACCACCCTAAAAAAAAAAAAAAGAGAAAAACAGTTCTCAATGCTTAATATGAAGCATAGCCATTAAAGCAAAGGTGCTAAACTGCACACAAGTTTCAGCCCCTGTAATTAACTCTTTACTCCTAATCCTGCCACTGGAAACGGAACTCTTCAGTCAGCTCCCACCACAGTTTTAGGTCCGCTGCTGGTTAGCGCTGCAGGTGGGCCTTTACCCCACAAAGGTGAAGTCAGGTATAACATCAACGTAAAAGGGGTGTCCCACAAAGATAGAAAGACAGAGTCAGACGTATATGTGTGAAAAATGTTCTCTGTTCTCCAGGTGACTTGTAGACACTTGAAAAAGCACTTCAGAATCGCTTCCTCCGCAGTGCCACACACTCTTCTGACAGGCCCATGCAACTCCAGCTGTGACACCAGAGATTTAAATGTGCCCAGCTCATAGGGCAGATGATGTTCATCAAATACCCTCAGCCTCCAGGGCAGGGTTACCACACGCAAACGGCCGGTCAGGAACAGTCACAGTCCCTGCCAGTTCTGGGACCGTGCCTAAAGATGGTTATGAGAAGCACCAGCAACCCCAGCCCACACAGTACCAGGAATAACTCGAACAATTTAATGGTGTAGACAACCAAACTGCAGTGCTTATGGAATATTCCTTGGCATTAAATGGAGCCATTTTATTTACTTGTGCAGATATAGTCTCTGTTTGCTAGGAGGAAAAAAGCATGAACTCCAGGTTAATAAAATGAGGAGCAAAAAAAGACCTGCTAATCTGTTCTGCTCTCTCTTTCAACTGAACATGCCAATGACATTTTGTTGTAGAAAGTCACTGACTTTTATAATAAATAGGACAGAAAAAGATTACATCCCATATACTGAAATAAGAAATACACTTATGTAGGATGTGAGACAATAAAAGCATTGTGCTGTACCAGACAGAGTCAAATGCACAGAAATCCTCTAATGGGGGACAATGTGAAGAGCTGGAAGCAAATTTCTACAATCCTCTGAAGTCTTTGTGTTTTCAGACTAAATGTATCTTTATTTGCATTGACAGTTCTTTTAACTTTGTGCTGAATTCAAGTTTTAAGTTAAAAATATCAAAAGCTACTTAAGCCCAGGCTTTAAATTATCTTTCTCCATATACAGGAACCAAAAGCGTTGCTAATTTTCTGAACATAAGCTGAAAATTCCATGCCACTTTCTTGAGTTAGAGTTATAAGACACATTAAAAATAACTAAAAGATACAGCAATGCTAGCTGACAAAACAAAAACTAAAAGAAATAAGTTAAAAGCCTCAGATTGTGGATAGAACATTCCCTAATCAGCAGAGAAGTGCTTTTTGGCTTTAAAATGCTAACTAGCTCCACCAAACCCTTTCACTCACTTTTCACATTTACCAAGTGCAGGAATATGAGAAAAACTCACTACTTCAATGATAAATGCATCTCTACCCTCCAGATCTTTAAACACGATTCCACTTTTTTTTCCTATTTCAAAGCAGCTATACAAAATACTACTGGTTCTAATCAAAATTAAAACCAAAACAAAAAAAGGTAAAAAGCAAGTAGGTTTCATCAGTCGTTTGAGCGCGGTGCTGGCAACAAGGACCAACACCGAGGTTGTGGGTTCGATTCCCGCTCAGTCCCCATGTGTTGCCAGGTCTAGTCGAGAGGTGGTGTCCCTGCTCAAAACAGGGAGGTTGGACTAGATGATCTCTAAGGTCCCTTCCAGCCTAGGCCATTCTATGATTCTATGATCTTTTGTTTAGTTAATGAAAATGCTGGTGGATTCAGACACACACATTGCAAAGCAGAACCATGAGCTGCTCTGGAGGTTACTTTCAGGATGCAATTAAGAGCATCAAAATAAGACTAGAAACCTGCCCTCTTAGGGCAGCATGATGACTTCACACATGACATGCATGATGCAGGGTTACCTCAGTTACCTGGTCACCACCAGCAATAACAGTGCCTACCCACAAGAAGGTGCTGGAGGTGATTTGAAAGAGGGAGTGCAGAAGTCCAAAGCCCTAGGGAGGCAAACCCAAGCATGTGGGTCAACACCAAAAGCTCGAGAAGCTGCTGGCTTCTACTCTGCAGACGGGATTCACAGATGCACCGCTCCCATCCCAAGAGGATCTGTGCTTTGAGGGCACTGTACAAGGAGGCTCTTCTGATCATATTTCCAAGCGCTCGCGTTACATTCATTGGTCATGTGGAAAAATGATTATTGTGAAGGTCACAGGCAAGTCTGACGGGGCTTGCTTCAAAAGACTAGGAAATACTGCTTTGAGATATTTTTGAGTATTAAAATCCATCAGGAAACCTCATTCTTCTGCAACAAGGATAACAAAAAGTATCACCCATGAAGCTTTCAGCATTGTTTTTCTAGCCAAAAGAAAAAAAAAAAAGTTTTTCTATTCCTAAGCCTAGGAGCAGTTACACAAATCCATTTTCTGCTATCGTAACAGAACACTCAGCAAACCTAATGCAAGATAAGACACGTCTCCTTCTGTTCTTTTCTCCTTCAAAGGAATTGGTTCTTTCCTGACTGTTGCTTTGCTCAAGCCCAATTTAAACATACCTCGAAAGAACTTTTACTAAATTCAACAGATCTGGGCAAAACTTGCAAAACATTTCTGGTCTCTAAGAATTAAGCTACCAAAACAAAAGACATGAAGCAGTCTTACACCAGTAATTTGAGCTCCTCTACTTTGTAGTCATATTCCAAATGAAACAAAATCCTGGAGAGTTAGAGAGTTCTTTTTCAAAACCACGTACAATTTTCTGTGGCCAGTTCCCCAATGCTAACTAGAGGAGGCTTTCCTTACCTGCTGCTATCAAGCTACTCCTTTGTCTATGAAACAATAATAAAATAAATCCCCCTATAAATGTAAAGAAAATGAGGTAGGCCAAATTTAATTAATTCTGAGCTGGATCCTCAGAGTTCATTAGATTCATTTTTCAGAACTGATGTTTTGTATGTCGATCTGCATCCTGGGATGAGGCACATACTCTTCAGAGACTGACTCTTCCCTTCATAAAAAGATCTGCCAACAATACTGTAAAGGCACACAGTATCGATGATCCAACCCATGCACACACTCTTAAAGATGTATGTGTGTGCAGGAGAGGGGTGTCTGAAAATTCAGAACAGAAAACACTTGCAATAAGAGCAGAGCAGAAGCCAAGGCCTATCTTAAAGTTAATAGGTGTAATTTCAAAACAAGTCAATCCTTACAGGCACAAAAAAAAATAATCCAGGAAAACATTTATTGCCATTCAGCATCTAAGGAATATAACCTATCCAGCAAGGACTGATACAAACAGTCCATTCCAAAACTTATTAATCAATTATAGGGGTATAGTCTGGTAAAAAGCGTTTCAAAATACATTTGCCAATCTAAAATACAGGACATCACCTCCGCTGCTTCAGCTGAGAATGTCCTGACATTATAGCATTCGAGTTAGGAAGACTGCAAACCTATCCATAATATCATGTACCTCTCGGGGCGAGGAACCCAAAACAGACACTCAGGATTTTGATTTTGATGTGCTGAGATTACTCTCAATGGTTCTAGAACAAATTAATTTTATTCAGCTTCACTCTTTCTTATGCAACGTAGAAGCACTGCCAACAGAATTTAGCACAAAAGCCACAACTGAAGGGAGATGTTAATTTTGCTTTTCACACACGAGCTCTCAAGGGCAGACTTTTTGTTGATTACAAAAAAAATAGAATTGGGAGTCAACGCGCAGGTGCTCAGATCCAGCCAAAAGGATGATTCATTCCATTTGTGTTCAAGGCCACACACACATCTCTCTGAGGCGTATCGTCTTAGCAGAAAATAGAAAAGTTAGCTACTACCATAGATAAATAAATAAAGCAAGCACAGATCTATAAAAAAGGGGAGGGCTGGTTTTCGCTATAATCTAAAGGAACAGTTGCCATTCATGCCAAACACTTCAATAAACAGTTAAACAGGACACATGCGTATTATTTAGGTTTTTCAGACTTTAGCTACTTACACACTCAAGCCAAATCTCAGGGCTGCAACATGCCAGAAACACAGCACGTGTTCAGAAATAAACAAAATGTCTGTGTAGAACTTCATCACAGCTGCTGCAGCAAACGTATCTGACTATTTAATGCTAGCGGAGACCTGCCCAGCAAAATCTTTCATGAGTCTGCTGCCTGCTAAACCCAAATACACCCCCAAACCCATCAAATAAAACCCCCAAAACTCATCCAGTCTCCTACTAAAAGTCTATCAGCATCCTTCAATTCAGTGACTAGAGAACTCGCAGATCAATATGATCTTGGAGACTTAGTTGAGGCTCAGACTAATTTTTCAGTAATTTCAGTTCCCAAGAGACCAGTTTAACAGAACTTATTCACACAACGTCGTAAGACTGGAGGAAAAACCACTCCAGGTTCAAAACTAATCTAGAATCAATCAGCTACCTTGGAAGCACCATGAGAACGACCCTCTGTTCTGTGTCCAGCCGTGCTGTGGAAATACTTGCAGATGTTCACAAAGCAAAAAAAGAATAAGGACTGGTCCTCAGATTAAAAGAAAAAATATCACTACTTTATAAGCATAGAGGGAAACCTGTGGTGTGATTACATAGTGGAATTTAAACTTGCTCATCTGCAAGTAAGGAAGATCAACATCTGCATGCAGTTTATCAATATACCAGATATTTCTTTTCAAAAGAAATCTCCATCACTAGAAGCTAATTTTTTAAAAAATAATCATCCTTCCAAATGACTCTATGTTGTCAAGTTAGTTCAGGAAGTTTGCAGGTCACTAGTATCAAGTTCTCATCTTACTTGTAAGCCACACAAAAATCGCAAAGTTTATAGAAGTAACACAGATTACAAATGCGCGGGTTCACGGCAACCTGTACAACAACTGGTAACTGAGAGAATTTGTTACTCTCTTTTTCGTCAAAGCTCCTGAATGTACTTCCAGATCCTTTCAATCTTATTTAGTAAATTATATTGCCTGCCTATAGCAGAGAATGTGCTCCATGTATCTAGTAAACAATGGTCAGGGCCTATCAGGGAAACAGAATGAGTGTTTATGAACATTAGTAGATCCAACAGCTGGAAAACTTCTAATTTCCTTGTTTCTGAAACAGTTTATTGATTTCCCTCCCCTTGGTACCCATATTCAACTTAATCCTTTCTTGTGTAGTCCCGGTTAGGCTTCATATTTGAATTATATCTGAATTTAATTATAGTTGCATGTGAATGTATATGACTAATAATTATGTCTATCAATCAACGTAATGCCTCAGTTATTTAAAATATTTTGTCTCCCCAAAATATTTTGAATATTACACACGGTAAATTGGAATTCAACTTGATTCTTTTTTTGTCTCCCAAGAAAGAATGCTTTGAAGTTTGCAGTTATTCGTGATCATTTCCAGAGAAGTTTTCTGCAAAGAAATCTTGGTACAGCCAGAAAGAGTGACTTTGTTCGATCACAAACTGAACCCCGCAGCTGTGTTGCTGGCAGATGTATAGCACACACTCATGGTGGTTTCTCTCCCTCCATCGCGATTCATTATATACTGCTCCAATTATTGCACAAAAAGCCTTTTTCTGATAGCACGCTCTCCTTTTCACTTCTGGGTTGGAGAAAAAAAAAATCTTGCAGATGGAATGCTGACTGCTTTTCAAATATTTCATGTGAAAATGCCATTTACGCCCACAGCCACCATCTCCTTCTCTTTCACCTTACTTTAACACCAAGACAGGGGAATGGGCAGGGAGATGGAACAAATCAAAGGCTTTTCCCAAGACATTTAAATTAGAGCTCTATTATGCTCTAATTTTTAGAATTAAGTACATATGCCAGATAATGGATTTTGAATTTGTCTTGAGAATTTAGAAATTCACAAGACAAAAACTGGAATCTCACAAGGAATGTATGGAGGCACAGAAGTGTCACAAAGCTCAGCTCAGAAAGGAAAGGTCTCTCAGTTAAAATTCTTTTGGAAATGTGACTACATTTGCATTTAAAAACAAAAAAAAAAAGGAGCAAATACAGTGACTTAGTTTGATGAAAGGTTGGAAAGCATGTTGCAATGTTTTATTTCCAGACAATATTGTTGCGTAACTTTCCTAAACTTTTTCAATTAATGTGTAAAACAATCAAACAAAACCCTCCAAAACCAAAACCTAGTGCCATATGGAAGATTTTGCACACTAAATCAAATATACCCGTTTCTTCTTCTGTTTGCTTCTCTGTTACACTCTGACAAGGAGGCAAGAGAATTATCCGCCCTTTCCCCAACTACTTTTCTTAGCTAGTAGTATAAAATCCAACTATGCTGGGAAGTAAAATGTGATGAAGAGCAATAACAGTACTTTTAAAACAAATAAGAAAAAAAAAAAATCTGTTTACAGAGGTCACCGCTAACCCGTTTCTGCCTTCACAGAAGAGAACCCAATCTTCCCAGTGAATATATTTATAAACGAAAGACATAAATAATTAGATAACGTGTTTGAACGGAAAGAAGTTCTTCCCACCACATATTTGCAATAGACGGACAGGCAATAAGAACCCATGTGGCTTGTTGTTATATAAAATTCAGAAATAAACAACCTTTAATTTAATGCACTGTCTTGCTTTTGAACAGCTTTGTAAACCCCTCAATGGTTCAAACGCACAGTGGAAGTGCACCAAAGAAAAGCATCACAGTTATTCTTTCACTTACATTAGTAAGCCAGAGCTGAAGAACGAGGGGTGAGGGGTGAGAAAGTCAAGAAATTAGGATGAGTTACTGACATTTGCAGTAAGACTTGTTTTCATATCCTTACTGCTTTCTCACTGTAAAATCATCCTTATTCACCAAGATAGTACTCTTCAGACGTGACACACAGTGCAACCTCTACATACAGGGAAATTTGCACAAAATTCTAAAAACAAGGGAGTTTGGTTTTGGGGTTTTTTTGATAGGTAGCCACCTCTTATCAAAATGACAATGTAATCTTTCAGGGAAAAAGAGACAAAAGTGCATTATCACTCATCTGTCTACCACAAGCTCTGTGCACTCTGATATTTCCTAGATTTACCTCAAAGAGAGCAATCTTTCTGTTTGGTAACAGTCTTTTTTGGTCGAGTGCTTTTATCATTTCATCTCCAAAGGTCCAATGAGGGCCACAGCATGACTGAAAATGATAATATTCCTACATAATCCTAATACATCAGGCCAAACCAAAATGTCAAATTATCACACCCAGAAGCATGACATTCCTTAACCAATATGAATATAATTTATTTCATTCTTTTGAAAGCCTGAGGTAAAAATTCTAAAGTCTGAATTATTAGCCACTTTATAAATGCTATTATCTCCATTTAACCGATGCTCTGATGTACAAAAACTAAGCTTGAGTTGTACAAGACTGTCTCAGGAAAACGCAGCTGGAGATTTACATCCTGCTGA
>NW_009701752.1:110490-115722 GCF_000703405.1 Apaloderma vittatum
GCCTCTTCCATTCAAACCCTATCGGCCACAGGCCATGTTCCCCTTATCGAAAGGGACACGTTGCCACACGTCAGCTCTGTGCAGCAGCTAAATCCCTGCCCGTACATCCTGTGGGTTAGGCTGCCCGCGTGGGTACAGCGCCAGCACAATCACCGGATGGGTAGGATGGCTGGAGGGAAGCTGAGGACTGAAGCTGTAACAACCAGCTACAAATAGACTTAACTCTTGCATCTGTTCCTGTAGCCCTGATTCTCATGAAGAATACCCTTAAGATTTTGTTGAATTGTGCTTGCATTAGAGCAAGCTGATTTTAGTTCTTTTCTTGGTGGGAATTTACTGAAGTTTTACAACTGCTTTAAACATTTTCCTTTGCTTGGTTGAGCAAAAATAAGACTTGGAGAAAGATTCATGAAGAGCTATTTTAAGTTTTACAAAGGAAACTCAAAAGATTGAAACCTCGTTCTATGCTAGACAAAAAAAAAAGAATTTAAATAAGGTTAAATTTAGATGCTTGTTTGAGGAACAACTGTAAAGGTCTCAAAGCACCTACATATAAATTATAATATTCAACCAGCAGAATCAATCAGCAAGCTTGAATATGCCTATAAGAATAAAAATTATAACCCTAAATAGCATTATAATGCCATTACCACACTGTATTTTTACTGCAAAATGAAAATATGTCATGAATATACTTCTATTAAAGGATAATCTCATAGTTATAGAAGGGCAAAGAGTGATGGATTTCCAACATTGTCTTTGGAAAACAATCCTGAACTGCACGCAGCTTCCTGAAGACATCTGTGGCGGGAGGGGGTGGGGGAGAAAGAAGTAGCAACCACTTTTACTGCTCCCCCTTTACTAAAGGTTTTTTATGATACCAAATTCGTCTCCCAAAAAAACCCATGAAGAAATGATGAAACTACTTCACTGTGTCCAAGCAGTGAAGTCCAGGGGCAGAAACTCAGCATTCTGCCTCCTTGAGATTAAGTTAATTCTGCAGCAACACGGCACAGAGAAAAACCAGCAGGTTGGCTCAAAAAATGGTACGTAAAGGAATATTGCCAGAAGTATTACAGTTTCTTGTGGGTTTTTGGGGGATGGAAGGTTTGGGTTTTTTTCAGTTGAAGTTGGTTTTCTCTTTTGAGTTTATTCTTCTTTTTTGTTTGTTTTTATTCTAACTATATCTTGACAGCAATGGTTTGGAAAACCATTGCCTCATTTATAGCCATGGAAAACATATGTAAGCAGGCTGCAGAGTTAAAAATCAGAAAAGCCATGCGTGACCTTTTTCCTCTTAAATGCCTATGATCTTTAAGAATTTCCTTTTGTTTCCCATTTCATATTTTGCCCACTGAATGTTCTGTTCCTGTCCTGAATTAATATTGATTTGTTCCTGTTCTTTCTCTGGTCCCACACAATTTTCTGATACCCAAGTTTCTTTCCCTCTGTCACATATCCCTAGTGTCTGGTTCATCTCTCCATATTTAGAAGGATTTCACACGTTTCCTTTCCTTCTTCCTTTAGTTCCTGTGGGTCTGGGTGATTTAGCCACTGACTCATCCCTTAAAGTATTTTTTGATTCTATTCTGTTTATACACCAATAAATCCACTCAGGGCTAAAAGAGAAAAAAAAAATTTAAAAAGGCCTTTAAAAGGAGAAGGTAGATTCTGCTTTGGAAAGAATTGCATGGAAAGCAGATGAAAACCTCAGCTTAATATCAATGTGAAGTATTCAACTGACCAGTGAGGGCAGGGGAGGGGAAGAAAAAGAAAAAAGCAGCAGGCCCAAGGATCTCAAATTGGCCGCCTAAAAGCCAGAGGTCATAGTGTAAAATTTGGCATTCAGCTTATTTGGAAAGTGAATATATTACCAGCAGAGCTGAACTATACCAAAATGCTTGCATTTTGTAAGGAATTTACGTAATTCCTAAAAGGAAGACTAAAAATTCAGACCACCACTACTATTAGACTTCAAATTATGCTTTTATAAGCCATCATTAGAAACGCTGTATATCTTCATATTTCACCACAGTTAGGAGAGAAATAAAAAAAAATAAACTGGCACTCTGGCTCATACCTAGTTCGTCAAATGTTTCAAATGAGAGAAAAATCTTGAATAACAGTGAAAAACTACTCACTTGTACCTGAAATCATCTTCCAAAACCAACCACTACCTAAGAGGTTGTCTCTATTAAGAAACCTGTTTCCTGGACATCAATAGTGATGAGTTCTTCTTTCAATAGTAAAAAAAAGCAGCTTTGTCTTTAGCAGAAAAGCTTTGGCTTTAGCAAACCTCAAAAATAGTACTCAAAAATAGTTTATATTTGACTCTTTTTCTCAAGATTTTTGAAGGAAAAAGCACTTCTAGTTTTGATGCTATTAAAAAAATAAAAGAAAGTAAAGGCATATCATCTGTCGCATGGGCATTGCAAAGTTTACTGAACTGGGTCAGTTCTTTTTTGGTTTACTGTACTGCAAGGCCTGCTCTCCTCAAATTAAAGTGAAAAAATACCTTCCCTACCATTTTTATTTTTTAAAAAATTAAAAGAAGGCAACAGCAGAAATATTAATAGGAATGCATTAGGAAAAACAAACAAGGTGGGCAACATGTATCTGCCAAAATAGAAATGCAAGCAGAACACAAGTGGCAGAGAAAATGTAATTTTTATATATATATAACAATAAATCTGAAATATTCATCCAAGCATTTGAAAGTACTTAACCATGTGTGCCTCCAGCCTGCCACAAGTAACTGTGAAGCATATGACCAAAATATATACAGAATAAAATGCATTGTGTGCTGTCATCTCTGGAACACAAGTGATCAGAACCTGAAGTGAACAATGTTAGTATCTAGAAGAATCTTCATGAAGTATTCAGGTAAGCAGATTGGTATCTTTAAAATAATATTTTTACCTAAACATTATGATTTGCAACCCTCCCACTATTGTTTTGTTGTCACAGAATCCTTAACAACCAAATGAGCTGTTATGACTTAATTTTTATATGTCCATCCGGATGACCAAAAAACCAGTTTAGTAAAAGACAGCATTCTACAAAAGTGAACCCAAAGGCAGATACTTTAATCTGCTTTTCAGCCTCAACCAATATATCAATCACGTATGATAACAGTTGGCAGGACATGTTCAAGGAAAAAGTAATCCAAGGTCAGCTTATGAAAGAAAGCTTTTACTGGATGATGTTACCAAACCCCCCTTGGCTGCTGATAGCATCGTTGCTGTAAGGAAGCTTAGAAACTTCAAACTCAGCACTGAAGTAATGACTCAAACCATGGAATTAGTACAATAAACTTCATTCATACAGTGTGACGGGGCAGACAAATGCACAAGCATGGTAAAACTGCAGTATTCCAGCAGCCCTCTTCTCAAGGACATTTCCAGTACGCTTTACTGGCTCTACAGTCACCAAGATGGGTAAAAAGCCCAAGAAATTCACTCATGAGTGCGGCCTTTCAAAGCACCAGTCCACCTTTAAACTTGTCTTAACTCAAGAGAGACATCTGGCTAAGGCTGGTAGCCCAATGGTTACGTGAAGAAGCACTGGATGTCCTTTCAGCCAGTATCAGGCACCAGTAAGGAAACTATGGCCCGTTACTTAATTTCCTTTGGCCAGTGAGTTCATGTTTCCCTCTTCAGTGTTTTTATTGGCCAAAATTGTATCGTGTGATAACACAAGGCTCTCCACAGCATCTGAAACACCTACTCAGCCCCAGCAAGGAAGCTGTACTGTTTACATTGCATTTTACATTCTTTTCCAATTGCACTTGCATTTAATAACAAAAAGAACAAAAAAAATTACACTTTGTAGCCAATATTTATATTTTCCATTTGCCAGTTCTGATAATTTTTCATACTGAGCAGATATGAAACTGACTTGGCAGACTGTATTTATCAACACTTCATCTGCTAAACCATTTCAGCTAGAATGCCAACTGTATTGTCAACAGTCCTAAGAAGCATGATTCTAAGTGTACTACGAGAGAAACTCACAAAGAACATACAATCAAAATAAGCAAGTAAGACAATATAAGGGATGGAAGGGAATCCCAACAGCTCAACATTTAAAGATTTGTTGTTTGTAATTCCTAAAATGGAAGTTTATCTAGTGCCAAGTACTTAAAAAAGCCCACTTTACACTTCCCAAGTTCCCAAAATCTCTTCCACACGACTGCACCAAGGTGGAAATAGAGCACAGTCACCTTAATTTCTGATAATTTCCATATTGACTACCAAAAGTTAAATAATCCTCTGCCCATCACTACCAGAAACACAAATTTCACAGAACTACCTCAGTCTTAAGTGATACCTTCTGTGAAAAACACAATTATACAGGTTGAAATTTCAGGAACAATGGTACAGACAACAGACAAAAATGAAATTATGCAATTCTGAAAATGGGAGTAAAAACTTATTTTAATGCTGACACGGGATGGCATGCATGCATAGCAAAATTTTTTGATAGATTTGTTGTGCATTATATTCATTTGTTGTAGACTTAATAATTCATTGTTTACTAACAAAAATTTGTAATCATATCCTATTTTATTACTGAATCCTCTTCTTTCTTAACCATCCAATCTTGGCTTGTCAAGCTGGGAGGAATCTCCATCAGTTATACTGTATTTCTGATGATAACCAAGGAAAAGTGCTCAGAACAATACAGTATAAGTAAAATTTAGTACCATTACATACTCCACTCCTGATGAAGTACTGATACTTCACTCCTGATGCTCTAAACAGAATCACCTCAAGTCTTCACTTCAGAGCTTTCTCCATCCAGAAGCTGACCCTTCACCCCCCCTAAAAAAATCTCATTGCTAAGCTAGAGTCCTCAGATCATCACAATTAATGATCACTACCAAAGTCAATATGCCTAATGAAAGCATGCATTACGTGACAAACAAGGGTATTGAAGTCCTACTGCACCTACTTAAGACAAAAGGACTGAGCACTGTGATATTACAAACAAAATAAGATGGGAGCAGAAAAGAAAACGAAATATCATGTATCCCATATCTCTTCCTGAAAAGGACAAAACAGGATGAGAACACACACATGAAGAACAGGATCACTCACCATTTCCTGAGATGCATATTTCGGATCTTCAGGATCAGCTGACCAGTAGCAGTAATCAAAGCTGAAGGCCACAGTCTTTTCTCTTGAATCCCAAGGGCTATCAAGTCTACTGTCAACCTGACAACAGAGGGAA
>NW_009701752.1:115753-130768 GCF_000703405.1 Apaloderma vittatum
TGAAGCTGACCAAAAAGTAAGCATTTTTAAGCTAACGGGAAGTTTGTCTAGGATCTGTATGATGGAAAAGGAATGGCAAGTAGTTTATCCTCTATTTTATTGTCTTTCATGTTCGGAGTGAGACAGAGACATCCATGACAGACCTGCCTAAGCATTTCTGCTCAAGAGTTCATTTACTACAGCTAAGGTTCTCCAGGCTGTAGACAAAAAACACACTTTAGTTAATCTTCACAACACCTACACACTCTCAGGAAAGCTCTATAACCCTTTTGACATTTCTCTGTCATTCTCCTGTTTCACTGAGAATTGCATCACAAAAATGAGACCCCAGTTGAGAAAACAAAACCTATTTTCTTACCGCATAGTGGAAAATGCAGGTCTCTTCCCCCATTGCCCCTCTGCTTTGTCACGGTTGCAAGCTAATGCTTCGGTCACTGAAACTGCACACTACAAACCTAACCTTTACAGGTTAGTAACAATGACAGGGAAGACTTTCTAGCATAATAGTCAGAAATAATCACTGAAATCAAAGGAATCACATAGGTCTTTCTGTATAACCTTGCCCACGTGATTTATAGTAAAACAAACAAGCTTATGAACAAGGAAGTACACGTTGTTCTACTCATCAAAGAAAGAGAGCAATGAGTCAAACGATACACAAAATTAACACCATCCACATATAATTTTGGCCTAACTGGTAACTGTAACTATGACATTTGCAATAACATAAGCAAAAAAAGAGTTCTGTTATAACTTGATACCTAAATAAACCATTTCAATAATGGCCCCAAAACCTAGAGGCGATAGTGCTGTCTGCCAGATTCCTGGATAAAAGGCCCTGTAAGCACTGAACTCTGCCACCAGTTGTGGGGTTTACAAGGTAAATTAATTTACAGACCCATCTGACAGGTTTGTAGTTTTTAAACCAGGAAAGAGCAAAGTGAAAGAGAACAGAAATAATTTAAATTCTCTTTGAAGTAAGGAGGTTACTGGATTAAAATGATCTCTAAGGTCCCTTCCAGCTCAGGCCATTCTACGATTCTATGATTTTTTAACCCTGCACAATTTTGAAGTTGTCATGTTGAATTAAGTACAACCAAGGTTTCCTTTAGTCAGAATTACCATCTCTAATGAGTCTACTGATCATCTTCAATAATGACATTTTCAACATGTCACGATTCAGAGATTTTTATGCAATTACCTTTTATTTTCTCAGGTTTTCTGCAGCAATAAGCAGAAGATGGTTTGCAGCAACACTCTCCTACTGCAACATGTAGATATAAAAAAAAAAAAAAGTGGGAAAAGAATACCTCTCCACTCGAGGAAAACAGGCCCTCAATCACCGAGGCAATTACCCTTCCAGTGAGAGGAGGGGCCTGCTTTGCACTACAAAACACACCTACCCCACTGTACAACAATGCACACCAGATTAATCAAAGACCATCTAAATTTAGTTTATGTGTAAAGCAAACTCATTCCCTTTACAAAACTCACCAGTTACGAAACCTCAGGAAAGCAAACATCCACAAGCCAGCCCCTCACGCCTCAAAACGACCCTTCTTGGCCTGCTACGAGCAGCCCACCCCACCACGGTGGTTTCCTCAAGGCCCCAAGGCAGCCCACAGCTCCTATTTATATTAACACAATTTAAAACAAACCCCCCCAACCTCTAGGTCTGACAAGGCTCAGCTGGACCCAGTTAGGCAATTACACGCCTGAGGCCTCCACCTGTGGAGAGGGAGGGCTCTCTGGCAGAGCAGGAACACACAGAGGCCCAAACCCTCTCAGCCCTGCAGAAGGGACCAAAAATTTCCTGAGTACTCAGCAGATAAGCGTCTCTGAGAGCTTTGTCACAAATATAAAGAACCGAGGGAAGTTATTTCAGAGAGTGGTGAGTTTCAGACTCTGCAAATGAGGCCTTTGAGGAGGAAACATACAGAAAATAAGCCATGTTTCATACCCACAAGACCTCCTATACTACTAAAATTCCCCCCCCTTTTTTTTTTCTTTAAAATTGAGCACCTATAGTTAATACAAAAATTAAAAATATAAACAGTTCTACTGCTTTCATTCAATTTTTGCCAAGGCTTCTCTTGAGAAACCTAATGTATTATCGCTCTTGAACCAGCAATCTAGAATAACTGGATTGCTTGCAGACATAAAGAAAAAGGAGTCAAGAAACACAAAATGCACCCATCCTCTAGGATCCCCACAGTAATCTCATGGTTCCTTTATTTGCCTTTGAGCAGAAACATGTTTGGCAACACAAAATTGCTTTGCTCCCATTCTGTTTAATTTAGTGAAGGGCCATGGCAGCTTTATGTATTTGAAGAGTCTAAACCAGAGGACTGGTTCCCATGTACGCTGGCTCCAGAGCTCTCTCGGAGGACAACAGCTACATTCAGTTTATTCTTGCAGTACTTGGTCTTTTACCAAGGCCTGAAATGTAGCTGAGCATGTCTTGCTCCATTTCATGCGAGTCAGTTGCACTCTGAGTGCAAATATGAGAGGAGGAGGAGAGACAAAGGGAAAGAAATTTTCCAGATGTTACTAACAGTAAGATGAACACAAAATCCTAAAAAATGTATTAACAGCTTTGAATGACGGTGTGCAGCCAGATTGCAGAAGATTTGAGAAATACAAAATAGAAAAAACACAACTACAGATTACATCTGTCAAAAAAAAACAAACAAAAAACCCAACGAAAAACCACAAACCAACCTCAAACCACAACAATTCTACCCCACGCTTTTGCTGCAATTATTTTAGAGCTGTGCTGGTTTAAACTTCTCCCTTAATATCTGTATTAGAATGATCCAATAGCCAAGCAAACTTAGAAAAGAATCAGGATCCTCATATGAGGAAGAGAAGACAACAAAAAGCATACCTTTATATTTCTGACTTTTGCCACTTTGTCATCAACTTCTACAATCACTCTTCCTCCTTCTGCACTCTCTCTGGAAACAGAACACATTAAAAAAAAATCCATTTAAAACATGAAGACACAGAAAGCTGCATGTGTTTACCAAACTGCACATAAGAGCTATTAAACAGATACTTTTGCTTATAAGACACTCTGTGACGTGAAGTAGCATTTGCAAATCTGCAGCCAGGTATCTCAATAGGTGAGAGGAGAAAAAAAAAGGACCGTGCTGATTAAATAGTTTCAACCTGCTTTTCGTAAATTCTTTGTTAGGATTTTATTTCTAATTAAGAGTTGTTGTTTTAAATTACATTTACAAGGAAGTAAAGTGAAACAGTGGTAGATTGGTGGTGCTTTGCAGAGTAGGATCCACATCATAGACTTGTGAGTATCCTCAGGTCATATTGTCTTACTTTTACCACATAATTTAAACTGTTTGTTGTAGTCCCCAAAAAAGTACTCTGAAGAAAAAAAAAATTGTCCTGAAATGTAAATAGATAGGATTGTTCCCCAAGTGCAAATGACCATGCATTCATATACACTGTCTAAAATTCCCACTGAACACAGCTACGAGCAACTACTACAACCAACTTCCACTTCCAAAATGAGTCATATATTAAAAATGATGAAAAAAAGGATGCGGTCAAAGCAAAAAAAAAACCCCAAAAAACAAAACCCCAAATCCCAATAACCCAATTTATTTTGGGGCTGACAGAATGACAGTTATTTGAGGTTAAGGATGTTCTTATTTATAGGTGTGTTGACTCACATCCCTCTCAACAGTTATCATGGATTTTTTTGATATATATATATAGCAACACAGAAATGAGGAAGAAGAGGTCAGTGGCCTACTTCTCTGACAGAAGAAAAATAAATAAACACTTTGATACTGAAAAGAGGAGAAATTTTTTTTATTCTTTATATTTCTTCTGTACTTTGCTTTGCGCTCCGATACTGACAGATCTTGTAAGCTGAAACTTTTTTTATTTTAATGAAGCCTAATACCTTTGTAAAGCTGTGAGAAATAAAATCCATTTGTCCTTAGCAAAGTTTTGTCACACTTTGTTTAAAATTAAGCTGAAAACCCAGACACTGTCATTTGAGATTAGCTATATCTATATATCCCCTGATAATATAGCAGCTTAGCATCATCAGGTCAGCTGAAAAGCAGGTAAGATAAAACAAGAGTTAGAAAATTCAATCCCAGTTGACCAGCATTTGCTCATGGCTTTAGATCCATCTTTTGTAGATATCCTTACTTGTATACAGAAGTATTTGCTACCCACCAACTACAATCTCCTTTCACTGACGGCCCTAACTCCCAGGCAGCACATACCACAACGTGTCCTGCCTCTAGGGTTCTCCTCCCCAGTTTTCAGTTCTTCTGTACCACAGCAACACTCAAAACATTGCCTTAGGACACTACAGAAACAATCATTGTAGCATTTTTGCTTTGCAAATATAAAGAAGCTTTAAACACATTTCTGAGCATAGTCAGCACCCGTTTCACAGACAGAAATAATGTTTTTACCTTGAAGTCTCTGTGCTTCACATTTCTAACTTTGGAGCACCTGCCTTGAGACTTTCCGTAACACATACTTCTACAAGGCACTTCACATAAAATCCAAGCATAGCTCCCAGAGGTCCATTACAACTCAACCCATTCTACAATTCTATGATAAAGTCTCCCCTTGCTCTGGCTGCAGACTGATAGCACCCAAACTTTTATCTCAACTGCAAGCTGTTGCCACAAGAAGCAGCTTCTCTTTGCTGCTCCAACCTCTCACATGTGTTGCCTCTTCTTTTCTTGAAGCTGATCTAGCAATTACACACCCATACGATGACTCAGGTTAGCTGTGATCAGAAAACAAACACACTAGAATAAATAATCAAGGTACCACCGGACCAGCAGGGTCCTTCAGAGCACTGAGCACAGCAATCAAATGGTCATTAAGCCAAAGCAACAGAAAGGGCAGGAACAGCAGTGGTGGAAACAGAGACCCCTCCCTTCTGCAGAAATAACAAGCACAGAGCATTGGGCTCAAAAACCACAGATCTGCACACATCTCCAGCTCTACAAACTGTTTATCACACTTCATTTAGGTACAAACCAGAGAACTTTGGGAAAGGGCACATTTAATATTGCAAGCCCGGGAGGCACAGCAGATGCACAGCTGATCTAGATGTTCTGACCTTAACTCCAGGTTGCAAACACTACAAAAGCTCTCTCAGCAAAACCCATGTTTGTCCGTACAATCTTACACACATGTGCACCACAGTCTGCATTTGAACAATAAAACAATCCTTCATCCTTAGGAATGGGTATGAAAGCTGTATTCCTTATACCGATAAAAGCAGCTCCAAAATACACTTCTCTAGTAACGCATTTGACTTCCGCTGCTGAGAAGTCACAGTGTTCCTAACATGAGTTTCCCCATCCTCCCTCCTTCCCCATTTCTTGAAAAATTCCTACGTTTGGGAAGTGTTTCTCTTCTAAATTACTCTGCGTGAAAACAAGTTACCTGTACAAAGAAAGAGCTGTAGAAGAACCTTTTAATAGTGGATGTCCTAGGAAAGACCTGGATCTTCTCAGACACAGGAAGTTTTAGAGAAACGCAGACCCAGCAACAGAGCAGCCACACACAAAAAGCAATGTAGTGACAGGCCTGTAACCTGCCACAAGAGACCTGACAGAAGCGAAGCTGCTGTGGCAGTCCAAAAAACCAGGGAAAGCCCAAAGGAAATCTCCTCATAATGTCTGCTCTTCCTATGATAATTTCTGCAGCCAACATGCAAAGCTCATATAGCCCCAAAGGGACAAGAGACACTCTGCAAGACACAGAAGAACATGCCAGTGGAAAAAAAATCATGGGGTCAAGACCCCTGAGGGTCATTTCCATGGCTTGCTGGATCTTACCATGATGAAGTCAGACACAGAAATCAGAAGGGCAGGGAGGTATAACAGAGCTGGAGGAAGTGGTGGGTGGAAAGAAAAGGGGTAGCTGTTTCTTTTAGACTATAGAATCATAGAATTATAGAATATTTTTATATGCAAAAAAGCAAAAATACTGGAGTTGTCAGCAGTAGTCTTGTCATATAACAAAACAGCTTCTACAAAGACAGACTACCAAAGTACTCCCCAAAGTAATCAAACATACAAAAACCAATATATATCACTCAAGTACACAGAAATCTTAAATAGTTTTTGAAAGAATTTAATATGCCTACTCATATAAACTTTGAAAATAACCCTGCAATGTCACTGTTGCATGTACTGAAGCTTTCCCAGCAGTTCCCGTCACTCAAGTTAACTCTAAGTCCAGTCTCAACCTGTACCGAGTCAGAGCACCTCAAAAGTAGTAGGGCAACAGTATCAATCCCTCCTCTCTTGCAGAGATTTTTTGCTGATCTGGGAAATCATGTAGGTTTGGGCGTTTTGGAACAATTCCCTTTATATTTTTTTCTAGACCAGAAAAAGTAGCTTTCTGTGGCTTACTGTGCCTGCAAACACAATCCAAAGCACACTCGCAGTGTGCATAGCAGAACGCGTGGCAGCGGTCACTGCTGCTGTCTCCAGGGCTCTGTCACTTGACAGGACGTGATCCATAATGATGATAGCCTGTAAGTAAGGTACAACATCTACCAAACTACCTCCTCATACCTGGGACACTTTGTGCCATCTAATGGCACACCTATGCAATCACCAGCAGCTGAGTATAATCTAACCCAAGGTTCTTCTGGGTCATAGAGTCTAAAGGTTTTATGGGGAAAAATTCATGTAGTCAGATTTATCTTTTCCTTTCCATTAATAGCATATTGTACACCATCTCTGCCTCTTCTTTATCGGTGGCCTTGGCAGAAATATCTTTGAGAAGCTGCCATCTCAGCCACGGAAACAAAGAACCAAATGCTGCAGGGTGTATTTTCTAAGTTTTGCTAGTCTTCAGAGAACACTGTCCCAGACAAAATGGGTTGAGGAAACATCTGTTGAGAGACCAAGGGTGCAATGAGAAGAGCACTGGGAGTCTGTGCTGCTCCATCAGAAATTGTAGAGAAGAATGTAAAAGCTCTCAGCTATTAGAGCTTCCACACTCTACTGACAAGGACCTACAACCACAACTTTCCCAAACACAGCATCCCTTCGGCAATGCCAGTATCCTTATCCCTACTGCTGAAACCTGTGAAAGTCGAGCTGCTAGTAGTACAAAACATCTTCACTTTGGCCAATGCAGGATTTTTTTTATTTTAAAAAATAACAGCTATCAACAATCAAGTCAATTTACCTAAAGTTTGTTTTCAATGTTTCTCCTTATTTAGTACTACCCAATACCACTTTGGATATTTCTCTTTAAGCCATAATTGGTTTACTGTGTCTTACAAATAGGAGTGCACACCCAGTCAGCAATCCTCCTACCAAATTCAGAACAGATGTTTATAAATAATTTAAAAATCTATACTGAAGCCAAGTACACAGAGTTCACCAAGACAGCACACTGCTATTTTAGACATGCTGCTCAAATTATCTTTCAAGGCTGTTCCCAGATGCATAAAGCTTTCATTGGCTTTGATAACAGCTAACACAATCTGAGAGTCTAAAATCACTGTTCCTAGTGATCACCATCATCCTTGCGTGATTTTGCCCTATTCTTCTTTGCAAATATTATATCGCAATAAAAGCAAGAATATTTGGTGCAGAGATAAATATGAGGCATTGTCAGTGCTCTTTTCAGATACAGACCTGCTCAAACTGATGAAGCCTTTAGGTAATCTTACCAGACTTTTGATAAATACATATTCAGGAGCTAGGAGACGAAGCACGGGATGGCCTCCTCTGGTCACTGTAAGCTCTGCAACCCTGCCCATGCGATAGCACCGTACAAGAAGAGTGTCTGCACCACCTCTGAAGTCTTGTAGTGCTAGAACAAGAGGGTCAGGCACCTTCCTTGTGCAGTCCAAGTCAGAAATACTCCTTTGAAGAGCTATGTAGTAATGATGCTTTCTCTTTCATGCAGAGGCATTGAGGGGAGGAGGAGAGAGGAGTGGAAAAAGTCTTTTCATCTGGCATATCACCAGGAGCATGAAATAAGGAGCATTAAACCAATAGTTTAGTCAGTCCAGTTTCATCCACCCTTGATTTCCCAGCTGTTTATTCAGTAATAAGATAGAATAATTCATGGACTTTTATATCAAAGAAATTCTGTGCAAATGCCATGGTTTTCATGCAAACCAGGATTTGGATACAGTGGACAGTTTTTATTTCACTAGGACAGAACTTCAGCCTGTGATCAGAGACTAAATAAATGACTGGAACACTAAATGCTGCAATGCACTGACTCATCCTTCTTGCTTAGGTACCTCTTCCATTGTATCAAAAGCAGCTACTACAGTAAACCATTACATTCAAAAAACAGAAGTGCAAAACTCCATTTTTTTTTGCTTTAAATTTATGCTATGGATAGGAAGATGGCAGGAAAATTTTAGAATTGCACTGCTTTTCAAAGTTCACATTAAGCACTGGAGTAAAGAAAAGGAAACTTGGGAAAGCCTCCCAAAAATTCACATAAATGATGTTGTGCCCCATTTTTCTTTGTTGCCTACAAAAAACGTGATCTTTGCTCCAAAACATTCTGACACTCATAAAGTATTCTCAGGAAAAGTATTCTATGAAAATGCATAGGCACAGTAACATCAGCAGAAGCATCATCTTCCATTGAATGTGGGGTGGTGGCCACTCAGGACATGCAGAGTCTTGCCCTTTTAAAGAGCTAGAAAGTCTGCCCTTTACGAAAGCTAGAAAACTTGTTTCATGCACCTGCAAGAAAAATACATCTGGGAAAGGTTGCTGATGCAGCACCCTTATAAAAACACAGATGTGGCTTATGAAAACCACCTGCTAATGCTAAGTACAGATACAAAGAGAAGAGAGCAGCCACATGAAACTTTAAATAATAGACTAGACAGAGGAAAATAACTGATTTAAGAGAGAGAGGAAAAGATGTCAAGATAACCTTCACAATAGGCCAGGGTACAAAACAGGATACACAAATGTTAAAATCTATTTGGTGGGGAGAGGGACCTTCTTTATAAGTACAAAATTAGAATCTCAACTTTTCTTTCAAAAATCCCAGCTCTTCTATGGAAAAGAAGCTTGAAATCATGAGCAATGCATAACCAATGCAGTTTGTACAGATTTTCAGACAACTCTTGGAAGCCCGAGACAATTCTTTCCCACCATCAGGTACCAATGCCAAACCCAACAGCTTTTGGGACAGAATTCAACTACCACTACCTGAAAAAAAAAGGGACTGTCGTGTAACAGAGGAACAACACTCCCTCAACTAGCACAGCAGATAAAAGCCTGACGTATCTCTAGGTGCGAGAAGATGACGGTACAAAGGTAGCAAGGAATATATATACTAAAATAAATGATTGAGATGGGAAAGGAGACACTGTCAGGGTAGAAGACCGGTACTTCACTATACTGTGTTCAATGGCTTGCCTCAGTCTAAACCTCGGAATAACACGAGAAGTATGTAACAGTCCTAAGCAAGCTAAAAGGTCTTTTCTGCTCTTGCCTGTGACCTGTTTTTTCCTATATTTATACCTTTTCAGAGAGATATTCTGTTCCCCTTGAAATCAAAGACAATTTTTTCATTTTCTTCAAAGAAAGTAGTATTTTGTTTTGTATTTGAAAATTACATTCATATGGAACATATGCTGAATACCTACAAAACAAAATTATACTACATCAATTTTTCAGACAGTCTTTTACTATCATCTGTTTCTTGCATTAACAGAAAATATATACAAGTTTCTAAGGAAGTTATTTCCAATTACATTCAGTAAAGCAGTTAATGGAGATGACTGCAATATTCCGTTAACATAGAGTTAATTTATCCAATGTGTGCTTGGGTCACAGAGTAAAGTTTAAGTCATCTCAAGAAAAGTAATAAAAGGGAAAAAAAAAAAAATTCCTCACATCTACCTTTAGAAATATAAAGGAGAAGAAACGTTCTCTCCTCGCAAATACTGTGGGGTTGGGTTTTTTTTAAGAAAGTTAAACACAAACACTTTTTAAACACTATCCAAAAAGCACAGCACAGCTAACTTAAGCAGAAGTTGAAGTTGTAAAAAAAAAATAAACTGTACGAATGCTAATAACACCAATATCTTGTGTCATTATACACTTGCATCAAATACATTTGAAGCAGTGTATCACACCTTCAATACAACTGGAGAAGCTTTTGAAATGTTAACCTAAATGTCTGTGGATATCTTTCCTCCGAACACATTTTTCTTACCAGTGGCATTATGAAGTTTTAAGCCACAGATACAACCTGAACAGAGTTGATTCAAAGAGCGTTTAAAAACGACAGCAGTGAGCAACCAGTGAAGAATAAGCATTTTTTAAAGGAATATGCTTGAATAATTTGTTCTAGTCGGGGTAAGAGGGAGAGCAACAATAATCTCCAATCTGCTGTTGCTCTAATTTTATTTTGATATGACATTTAACATCTGTTACGTATAAGATTCAAGGAATGTTTTCTACACAACTTCCTACAAGTTATCGCTCTTGTCAGCAGTAGTCCATATTGCTGTATCTAAGTTCTTGTGGTTATACATGAGCATGTAAAATAGCTAATAGCACAATCTAAAACAGCAACAAGTGCTTACAAAATAATCCTTCCTTTTACTCACCACAAAGAACAACAGCGATGGACCACATCAGAGAGACAAGTTAACAAAGCTCACCCTGCAGCAAATTAAGAAAGGCCTACCCAGTAAAAACCAGTAGTGATTCACATTGCATCATTTCTAGAATGATTTTGAAAGTAATCCTATTTTTCCACATAGCTTTCCTTTTGAATAGAAACGGATTTTAAATAGTCACATCAAAATGGAGCAATCAGCTGAGCTCCTCTCCCACCTATTCACTGCAGTGACGCCCAAGGTGCTGCTCAGGCCAGCCTGGCACACCGGGCACGTTGCTGGAAACTGTAAGAGAGAAACTTTCCCTAAAATTCCCTCCCAGCCTTGGGCTTGCTCACACCTATGACCCGTGTTCTCAGGACCTCAAACTTACCTTCTCCACCCCTATCCCATGCTCAAGCCTGTTTACCTGCTGCCCAAAGCAGCTATGCTACACCAAGCAGCAGTAACGAGAAAAACACCTGCTCTGACTCTGACTGTGAACACCTGCACAACTGGAAGTGAGGTTCAGCTTTGCCACTTGGGACTACCCAGACACTTCTTTGAAGGTCTCATTTCCCAAAGTGTGGAAGACAAGCTCAGGCACTCCTGAGGAGATGGGGAAATAAAGAGTTGGCCAGGAGGCTTCGAGTTGCAGCTTAGAGAAAAAGGCAAAGCAGAAAAGGCAAAGGGCAGCTTTCAGGTTAATTAGTCTGTTTTATAACTCTTACAGAACACATGTCTATGAGGTTCTTAGAATTTGGGAGAGTTCATCTGTAAGACACCCTGTCAAATAAGAGCTCCTTGCCAGTCTCTCTTTTCCAGGCCACAGAAGCAGCTGAAGAGTGGAAAAGGTATTTTCATGAGCAGAGTATGTCTTCTGTTTTGCAGGGTCCTGCACAAATAGCTCCCAAACTTCAGGATCCAGCGAAGTACTTTAAACTCAAAAAGTGTCACAGGGGAACTTGCATGCCCTAGTGTCAAGTCTTTAACTAACATCCCTATAATTTTACAATTCAACTAAACAAACTTGCTGCGAATTGTTTTATCCAGGCCTCAGTCCACAATCCATCAAGGAATGCAATGTCTTCTGGTGCATGCTGAAAGGAGAATCCTACAGTAAGATAGGAGGCTTTCTATTGCGGTGTAGAGCTCTGTTTTTTAAAACCCTTCTTTTGCATCTTTAAGACTGCTTATGTAGCCACTCTCAAACCCCACAGGGACAAGAGAACACATCCTGGTGATACACAAGCCAACTGAGACCAGCTGGACGCAGAGCAGAAGATGCAGTGGAAGTGGATCATGGACAAGAAGGCATGAAGGCAGCTGCGATCCATCCTGGTCCCCGAGCACTTCCCCTGCGCAAACACAGCCCTCCCTTCCTCCTCTCATCGAACACTGGGCTGATGTCCACAACAGGAGCGATCAGCAGCTACAACTAGGTACAAGAAATGTGATGGGATACCACAGGGACAAACATTTTTGAAAGTAGCAGCACATAAAAGCTAGCACTGGTTTCTGCTGAACTACATCAACACGCTGCAGGTGTTTCTGTAGCACACAAACACCCAGCACAGCTTTAAGAGAGCTTCCTGGGCACAAGGAGAGCCCTAGACAGAGTGCTGAAATACTTGAAGGGTAATGTACCCTCTTTCTCAGCCAGCTGCACTATTTCCAGGTGTGAAGGGGGCAGCTCTGCTGGCACTGCACCATGCTGCAGACCGTGGTGCTGGCCTGAAATCAAGAAAGAGAAAGAAACAACGTTCCTAGTTCACATAGTTACGTGCTAGCATTGAAAGTGTTTCTATCAACAGCTTCTGACTGACAGCCAAAACTAACATCACACTTTCCTTACAAAAGTCTAATGCCTAATAGGCCAAGCATTAAGATGTCCGGAAATAAACCACAAAGGGCATTCATCAGTTCCCAGCTTCTATTTAATACCTGATCATTACCCATCGCTACAGTCAATTTATAGCACCCGTTCATGCTTCTGTATTTCATTACAAGGGGGGGAAATGTATTTATGCAGAACAAGTATCCACGTAACCACCAAGCAACAAATCTTCTTTAGTAAATAGAATAGTAAACATGTAATAAAGACTTTTTTAAAGCAATGTCACTCCAGGGAATAGATTTGAGGGAATTTACTCAACATTTTGGTGATAAAGAAATCATTTAGTCTGTTACAGAACGACTGATGGCATTGTGAAGAACATTGGCTGCAAGCTATTTAAAGTTTAGGCAAAGGAAAAACTTCTGCATTCTGTATAAGCATACTTGATTTATAACTATCAGGGATTATTTGTGCATAGAAGCTCTCTGTCAAAGAATGCATTGTGATGGGTGCTGTACAGGCACAGAACAAAAAGACCACTCTTTGCCTTATGCTAAATAACAAGTTGCAGATGTGATTAAGTTGGCTTATAAAAAATTTAAAATGTAAACAGAAAGCAGGATTATATGAATTCCCATATTATGATCTTGTGAGACCTGAATATTCTGTAAATTTTAAGATGCAAAACCAGCATTCATCTGCCACTGTAAATTAAATAGAAAGAAGTAATAAGCATGTAAAATTTGTATGATAGTCTAGAAACAACCAACTTCCCCTGTAGTTCAGGCCTTTGCCCGCAGCTTTTCAATTTTTGGGACTCTTAAAAAGCCAGTTTTAATATTTTTGGCTGAAACTGTGTTGTATACATCACACCACTTCAGCTGTACTGGTTTTTTTCTGCGGGAAGCTTTTCTTTTTAAAGCTCCTAAGAGATTGTAGGAGCTCTGGCAACATTGCCTGTTAGAGGCAATCACAGTGTGTGTGTACAGAGAGGGTGAGAGGTTTGTGTGATCACCACGTGGAAATGGTCTAAGTAGCTGGAATATAAAGAGCAGGCATTTATCCCCACTGAGAGCTTTCATCCCTTCGAAGTCTATCAAGGTTTAAGTCTCCATACATTTGGTATCTGCCTCGAAGTCATTACATCTGGACAATTTTGGTCAAGGCTAGAAAGCAAGTTCTCCCATCAGAGTCTTTGCAGAGAATATCCAGTTGATTCCCCTTCCCATTTATAAAATCCAAAATTCCATCTTGAACTGCTTTTGCTGACCTCAGCTGTGACAGCACAGTACAATAACAAACAGCTCATGGCCTTTGGGGTCAAATACCACCAGACTGGTCTCTGCCTCCCCCTCCCACGTTCCCCTGCCACAGGTTGAGGGAGGTGGAATTACTTAACCATCTCTGCCTGCATTACCCTCTGTGTTTCCACTCTCACCATCGTACAAACATTTCTGTTTCAGCACCAGATTAGCTTCTCCCATGTCCACCTTTCTGACCCTACCCTCCTCTCCAAACTACATTTCCTCCCAAACAGCTGGCCCACACTGACTGCATCAAAGGTTTTCCTGTTCATCACACCTTATCTGTGCTCTTTAATGCTATAATGATATTTCCACTGTTATGCACTGTTTAATGCTACCCACTGGGGGAAAAAAAAAAACCCCAAACATTAAGACAGATGTGGTGCAAAAGTTCCTCACCAAGGAGGATCTGCTGAGAGGGAAGCTTATGCTCCTGACAATTCAAGTCTTTGGCCTCTCTTCCCCAGCTGCTAAGAAACACTCAACTTCTGCCTGCAGGAGACCCTGCTAAGTCCACTACAGAACTGCCAACAGGCAGCCTAATGCTGCTGTGGGAGAAACAAATGTGTCATTGACAGTGCAACAAAATACATCACGAAGTCGGACTTTTAAATACTTTCAATCTCCAGTGAATTCTGCAAGACTGTACAAAAGGGTCCTATGGTCTGGATAGCTTAGTATAATTACCAAATTGTCATTTAATCTTAATGCTTAATACTCGTAGGCGAGAGCATAATGGCAATTTATGTAGCCAGTAAATGCTAAGAATGACTAACAATGGCAAGAAAATAAAAATCATACAACATCTCCAACACTAAAGCAACAGTAAACAATGAAAGGTTAAACTTAGCTTACTTCAGTGCTGCAACTCTTCTTACAATACGCCAGTTCCATGCACAGCTGTACAACAAATCTATTTATATTTCCCAAACATGCTTTCAAATTAAATTATGGACAGAGTATTTTTTAAATCAGTTAGCTTTGAGTTAAAAGTAAAATATATTGAAAACTTATAACTTACTTTCCATCTTTTCTATTAAGACTAGCAGGTTCGTTTTGGCTTATTTTGTGGGGTTTTGTTATTATTTTATACCACTCTCTGGCATTATTTTATATTACTATATAATTTTATATTATTGTATTATTTTATACCACTCTCTGGCAGCTTTTCTTGGGGAAAAAAATAATTTAAAATCCACAGACAATTAAGAATTTAAGAGTCCAAAATACATAGTGTACTGCCGGCTACACGACTAGGCTGG
>NW_009701752.1:130943-131292 GCF_000703405.1 Apaloderma vittatum
TCTCTAACATGAGGAGCAAATCAGCAACCCCCGAAATTTCGGCTGCTCGCTTTCTGCTCTTTCTTGTCCTCCCCTGATTTCCAAAGTCCGCAAGGTTTTAATTCGCTACGATATCCAAACAACACCAGAGCACGGGCCGGCGGCATCTTCTTGTTTGTGGGAGCTCTCTCCGGGCCGTATCCTTTCGCTTTTGGGGCTGCTCGCTTTCTGCTCTTTCTTGTCCTCCCCTGATTTCCAAAGTCCGCAAGGTTTTAATTCGCTACGATATCCAAACAACACCAGAGCACGGGCCGGCGGCATCTTCTTGTTTGTGGGAGCTCTCTCCGGGCCGTATCCTTTCGCTTTTGGG
>NW_009701753.1:0-32500 GCF_000703405.1 Apaloderma vittatum
TAATAATAATTAATAATAATAATAATATTTATAAGGTCCTTTTTCTTCATACAACTTCACTATTTCAGTGTTACATGAGCACACATGTACGTGTTTGTACATCTCCACCTTCATGCCACACACACACACAAACCACAAACGTCAGTGCATAAATGGTACAACAAATGGTCAACCAAAAAATATCCCCTCTTCATACACTTAGATTTTCATATAAATCATAAAAGCATTAAGGTTGGAAAAGACCTCTGATATCATCCAATCCAACCATCAACGCAACACTACCATGGACCACTAAACTGAAGTGCCACGTCCACGCATTTTTTTGAACACCAAATATGTGTTAAGCAGCTCAAACTTCAGTATTCTCAGCCTATCAAAAAAAACCACACCACGAACCATGCTTCCTTCTTTGAGATTCAACACATATATTATCTTGTGCTCACCGCAGACTAAGGATCGTTATTACAGCTCAGCTGTTGGTCAATTCTTTATGATACAGTAACTTCATTGGTGGACTTAAGCCTTTAGGATTTTCTTCTCTATTTCCATGTCCCAAGACAGATGACCATGCCACTCTGTTACTTAAAGAAGGAAATCTTAACTAAGAGCTCATGGATCCTGGGTCTTGTTTCTGGACTAGTGAAACTATTTCTACACATCATTTATGGTCTTCTCAGGATGACAATGAAAAAAATGACCACTAGTGTGACTAGCAGTAACAGTAGCAGTAATAACATGGAATAGTTAGAGCAGGTGGACATCCTGGCCCCAAAGGGTTTATGGTGTGAAAATACTGTAAAACACAGTACTTCTACACAGATAACAGAGTACAAGGTATTTCAGTCAGTAAGGAAGATACATAAACGAATATCTGTTAAAATTCCTTTATCCAAAAAAAAAGATCATTTTCTCTCTGAGATTTAGTCTACCATTCTCTTATTTATTTAGATATCGATACCCTACTTCATCCACAACTGGTGCTGTTTTTTGGTTGTGTGGTTTTTTTTGAACGGACACTTACAAAAAATGACTTAAGGTAAAATCTTAAAGCAAAGGCAGCCAAAAGTATGAAATTGTATTAAGAGGGTGGGAAAATGAAACATGCACCTTTAACAGAAAATTGCTTAAATACTTTCCTGAATTTTTATGATTGGGAGAAGGAAGGAGGAAGAGGGTTCTAATTTATTTTTGGGTCTTTTTGTTCCACTTTTAAATGGAAACACATAGCTATTTTTAAGTTATTTAAAACAAAATATTCTTTTTTCTTTACTTCTGAAGAGGTCTGGACCACTGTTAGTACATTATAACAATTTATTCAATGTTGGCTTTAGAGTCGTCTCTTTCTCTTCTGTAATAGTTCTAGGACAAGAAAGTTCTTCTGAGCTATTACACCAGGATTTAGTACTCTGAACTTTACCAGTCACACATGAATTTATGGTCATTCTAGTCATTCAAGTATCTTATATCAAATCAATTTGTGCAGAATGCACACACCTTTTAATTGTACTTTAAACAGTATCTCTAACTGTGGCTTAGACAAAAGGGATTTACACCTAGATACATTTCACCTAGTGAAAATCAGGATGGTAGGAAAAGACATAAGCACAAGACTGTTTCTGTTCCCTACCTCCATCAATATGTCTTCAGGACCATGCAATTCAGCTGGTCAGAGAAGAGGGGAGGTACATAACAGGCCAGAATAACTTACGACTGGTATTCCTAGAAATGGAATTATAAGCAGAAGAGCCTGACATTTGGCATACAAATGTGGCATACAGCTTACACGCCCTGCAAGATGTAGAATGCATAATTCCACAATTATACTCTGTAACAGGAAAACATCTACAAATCATTTTTAAGTATCTTTCCCTTTAAAAGATTAAGACTGACATCCCACTTCCCTTGAAGTCACCGAGATTTCACTAAGACTCAAATTTCATCCCGGTTGTTTTGATGGTCTGAGCACAGCTGAGTACAAAGATACAAGTTCTAATTCAAAGTAGTGCTGAGGCATATACAAATGCAAAAAAATGGCTAAAAACTCGTGGCTAATCTATCAGCGAGAAAAATACGTTATTAAAATAGGAGGTAAACCATAACAGAGTATTTGTCCTGTGAAGTGATTCGCTAAAAAAAGAAATTTAAAAATCAAGACTACCCTTAGTTTCCACAGGGAATTCTGCGCAGTCTTCAGGACTGATACCGTGTTAAAGCATTAGTACAATTTTTCAAGCAGATTACTCTGAACATAATGCTTTGAAAAATTTAAAAAAGCAGAACAGATAGCAAATGCCATTTCTTTCGTAGCTACAAAATGCAAACTCCAAGTGTTTTAACCTAATGAATAAATGAGTTTGTCCTTTATGTATAAAATATAGTTTGTGTTTGTTGCACAAGTTTTTTAATAATAGATGAATTTTAGGTTTGCTTCAACATATTCAATAAAGTGTGATTAATTTGGTTTTTCAAAAATGCAAACTAGACATTACTATATTACTCTGCAAAATGCACAGCTTGCAACATTATTGTCTCTGTGGGATCTTAAATTGAATTGTAAAGTGTGTCTTATTTCCAGTTTGATTTATGTAAGAAATTTCAGTGGATAATGCTCTTTTTGAAGTTTCAGTGCTTTCTGCAAAGAAAAAACACATAACTAAAAATCATGACATAGCTTATTATAAATCACAGCAAAGTCCTATCCTTACATAATGTTCCACTTAAAAATCATATACTGATGCCACATATTATGTTCAATTCAGTGAATTAACTTTTTTTTTGAAGTTTCGTATTATGACAGATTATATAACGCATTTTTGACATGTTCTGTGATTTTATTGCGATATTCTAAGTAATTACCAAATCTCTTTTTCTCTAAAAAAGCTTTCCTGTGCCCTGAGAATTAATCTGTGATACCATTTAACTTGGCTTTTTGAAGTAAATATCACTAGATAAAAAGCCAGCTGGTTCTGAATAATGGGATACTTGAATGAATGTATTAGTGTTTGAAAATGAGAGTACAAATCTTTTTAAAAGATTAATTTCCATAAGAAAGATAGCTCACAGATCTACAAAAGAATAAATTCAAAACATAATAAACTGGCAGAAAGAGAGGTAGATTAAAGTAAAGGCAGCAGCACCTTGTTATTGCAGCTGTTGTATAGCAAAGATTCTGTATCAATTACAACATTTGGTAGGTATGGACAGTTTCTTCAAAGGTTTCAGTATAAAGCTGGAGCCTGGAATACACAGTACACCCTACGTAATAACTTGACTGATTAATTTTTTTCCTTAACAGGACATAACTTTTGTTCCTAACAATTGAGTCTCTGGGAAGAGTTACAAAGACGCTTCTGACTTCAATGTGAAAAGCTAACATCAGTTTTGTTTTTTATTAAAGATTTGGATATGAATTTATCTTTATCATGAAAAGAGCTTGGCTTTATCACCGCACACAAATGCTGACATCAGCATGTAAACTGACTTTTGTTGTCCTATGGACTTTATTTTCAATATCCTGTTTCAAAATATGTTTCCTTGAATGTGTCTAGTATTCTGTTCACACAATTACTTTGGCCAAATATTAATGAAAACGAAGTTTGCTGATGCCACTAAGAACCACGGGTTTGCATAAAACAAATTCGAAGACTCAAGGCATTAAATCATATTGTGATAAACTTTAAACTACATGGAGGTTTTGTTTGTTTGTTTTCTGATGATGGGATTAATCTAGCTTACATCAGATCTACACAAAGCTTTTCACTGGATGTGTGGAAGTCAAATTGATCTTAGAAACCTATTCTGAGCAAGCTAGTGAGTTTGTAAAGAAACATGGTAACCCTGAAGGATGTTATAAAGCACTGTATTAGTACAGGGCAGGTAATTACACCTGCCAAATCCAAAAAGCAAACCATGAGACTTTCTTCTACAATAACAGCCACTAAGTGCTGAAAATGCTACGGCCAATACAGTTTAAACAGAAGTCAGAAGTTCCAGAATAATGTTCTTTTCTGCTGGAGAGCAGGTTTAGCAGCACCAGGGAGACTTTTGTGTCTGGACCATATCAGTGCAGCTGCAAGAAATCAGCACGTTTCTAAAGGAGTCTAATGGGTCTATAAAACACAATTGCAGAAAATTCTCTGTTGGCCAGATTCAGCCTGATTTTTAAGAAATCAGAACCAGGTATGCCAGTGTCATCTTAATGACAAATTATAACTCCTTCCTCCAAAGCTTAGAAGCATTAAACCAAATGAAAATATCTGAATATTGAAAGACATTCCTATTTTTCTCCTAACTTGTTACCTGTGGAAGCTGAATCATTGCTGCTGTCGAAATCTAGAATAATGAAAAATGGCCTGAAGGCAGACATGAAATAAAGATATTTTAGATAAAAATTTTGGCTTAAAATTCTTCAGGGTTAAACAGTGATTTCTGAAGATACAGACTGTATTATGTATATGTATACTGTATTATGTATACATGTATCCACATTCTTCTATATACATGTAAAAGACAAGATCCAACAAAATTTTTGAAAGCATCCAAACAGAAAAGTTACTAGGAATACTGCAATTTAAATAACATATGAAAAAAATATAAAAACATTCATAACTGTACTAAAGTTCCATTTTATGCTAGTATTTTTTCAGTTCAGTTCAGTATATTTTGGTTTATATCTTCTTCAATTTTACACATCTATAGATTTATTCTATATATATTAGACATTTTCCAACATATTTAGACTTTCCACATGACTGAAAGCATTTCTAATTCCAGTGCTTTCAAATGAACATATTTCAAAATTTCTTCTGTATTTCATATTTTGCAATTTTGGCATATCACCACAAGTGGAACAAAAGCACATCCTGAAGCGTCAACATTTCACATGGAATGGATATTCAAGTGTTGCTAACATGGAATGTCAAACACACACATACACACACATATATATATGTAGTGATCATAAATAGACACTGATGCAGACTAGAAGTGAATTACTTCTATGAATGCAAATTCAGAATAAGAGTTGCAGAATGGCAAAGAAAGCATAACTTTAGGAAATGGACACATGATCAAAGGCAGTAATTAGCTAATAATTAGAGTTAAAAATTAGTCCCTGATAGCTGAATCAAAGTAAGTGGCCATGTTATATGACAGAACCTGTTATCCTAAATTTCACCTATGCCAAGAATACATTGCATGGTCAGCAGAACTCCATACAGAACAGATTATTAAACTATGATAACTCACAGATTTTTATTCACACTTCCACCCCTCCTTGACTAGCATCCTCAGAGAAATATTATGCTGAATATGCAAACATGTATGTCACTTGCGTGCATTGAAAATGTCAACTGTACCATGCTTTCTGTACTATACAGCTGTATTACGAGGTGCAGAAAACATTAGCTGCCCTGCCAGATAAAGATAACGATAAACTTCAGGGAAAGAAGCACCAGTCAAGAGACTAGACTTAGATCTGTGCAACAGCTGCGATGACTCATCTCAAAGATCATACTTTCCTCCATTATTTTAATTTGCTAAGTCAAATAAACTGCCAGACTCCCTTGTATGCCTTAAGAACACTGCAGACCTCCACACAGGAATGAGCGTTCAGTGATTAAAGAATAATCTGAACCGAGTAAATGAAACTAAAAACAAATCAGGGAAGTATTTTAAGATTAAGGCAAATATCTATTGCAATGCAACTGAAAAGAGTTTAGGCATTACAAATAATTCACTTTAGAATTCAGTGACATTTACTATGGAAAGATGTTTCTTTTTAGTCTTTGTTAAAACTGGCTAGAAAATGTTTACAGCAATTTTCTGAAAGCAACTCCAGATTCTTTTTTAATCATACTACTTCAGGAAAGCTGCTTTTAGTTAAAATATAAAAATTGTAGTTACAAGGTTTCTGCAAACATAACTGCCATTCCATTAAGGAAATGGCACAGCAAACAGTAAATAGTGGCCCCAAGGGAAATGTAAGTATTGATTTTATTACTATGTTGGTTGGATTGTATTTGCAATTGTCAACTCTAATTTTAGACTGTGCATTAAGTATCCTTATAATAGCTTAAGGAAAAGAGCAAATATTAATTAGAACATATTGATAATGCTTTTATAAGTCTTAGATTTAATGCTTACTAAGCATGTATGTTGAAAAAATACAAACCTACCTTTTGCTTGTAAATGCAGCTAATAAATGAATAGGCAGAAACTATAATTACATGGATTATATGATATTTTTGTCCATTGAGGCATCTGCTAGATGCAATTACTTAAAATTAAAACTAAAATGAAGGACAAATGTATTTATTATTGCACATGGCTGTGCTATGGTAAATAATGTTGAAGTACTATTCAAATACAGAATGATGAGTACATAGATTGGTTGCGATTTTGATCTCCACAATTGCTTTTTGATAGTCAGACTCTTACCATTAGTCTCTGAGGATAGATGTCTACCACACACAGAAACTGCAGAATGGGTTATATTTGCAGATACTACTAAAGGTAATTCATGCCCTTTTTCTCTACTCTTTAATTAATTTAAAACAGTACTTACATAAACCCAAACTTATTACACATTATCATTTGTTTCTGATCACATCCACATGCACTTGACTGGCAGAAAAGACTTGTGATTCGCTTTTGTATTGAACTGCAAAAAGAAAATCCTAGCAGACAGACATAATTATCTAATAGAAAAGCAAGATTTAGCAGCTGCTTCTTCAAACTTTCACGGTCCTCCTATACAAAATGAAAAGATGGTGCATATGCAGCAATGGCAATTTCAAACAATGCAAGACTGATTGGACAATTCACAGGAAAAGGATTTCCTACCCATATGTACTTCGCATTTCAGTGTACAGTGTGACTTGCACAGAAAGTACACTGCAAGTGCCAGCTGAGGTAGCTGACACTTCAGAAAAATCTACTCCTGGTAAATTTCTTGCTTAACACGTTAAATTTCTAAGGGTAGCTAAAAACAGTTGCTTATGCCATCTACAGTGTTGTCACCTCTTGTAACTCTATTACTAGCCCTGATACCACTCATAGTTCTTAAAAATCTCTGCTACAGATATGTGATGATTTCAGCATCTCAGTTAAATTAAAGAAAAGAAAAGATCCCTTTGTTCCCTTCAGTGGTGTGCCATAATAGCCCAAATCGGGCGGTTGTCCCTGCAGCCCAGTGAGCATCTGGGGCTGGGGGACACCTCCGCAGGCATGGCTGCACTTCCAGCCCTGCCAGAGACCCTGGGGTGCAGCTGGACATCTACCCTGGGCTTAGCACCATCAAATCTAAACACTGTTGATTAAGTTTTACAGTGTTGTGAAGACTTATCCTAAACCTTAAGAAAGCAGCAGATTACAAGCACAGTAGTGTCAAAGCATTAATTTTCAGGCAAATGACTGTTTTCTACCTGCTCCAGACTGCATACATACTTTATAAATATGGTGAGTGCGGAGGTAGTTAAGGTGGTGTAAAAGGTTTCTCCTATTTCCTGAAAAAATTACAGAGGAAAGAAAAGACCTTGCTTCTCTGGAGATGTTCAAAACCCTCCTGGACGTGTTCCTCTGTCACCTACTGTAGGGGATCCTGCTCTTGCAGGGGGGCTGGACTAGATGATCTTCCAAGGTCCCTTCCATCCCCTGACATTCTGTGATTCTGTGATTCTGTAATTCTGTTATATCTTCCTCCCCTTGCCCATACTACGTATACAACAAGGAGCATGCACAGAGACAGACTTGCTTCATGGAGTGCAGAAAGGGAATATCCAGGGCTCGGAGGGCTCTTTTCTCATACCCAGAGAGGGCCAGGCTCAAAGGGACACCACCAGCACTTCATTCTCCAGCAAAGCACAGCCTCTCACGGAGCTGGTCTGGGAGCTGGGCAAGGAAAGGCTCTCCATATGTATCCTCTACAGGTTATACAATCTAACAGCCTCTGCAGAAGCCTGAAGGTGAATAAATTGGAGTATGTTATGTTTGGCATGTATCAATGCACACGGATGTATAAAAGTTCAAGGACCACATTTGTTATGCATGTATTTATACCTTCTTTCCTCTCAGGGGACATCAAGATCTTAATCAGAAGTCTAAGTAACACTTAGGTGGTGCAGAGTGGATTGTTCGTGGGTCACTTGATAAAAGTGAATTTTGCTATTCATGCTGGTTACTAAAATTTGCAGCTATTGATTTTACTGAGCTGTTATTTATACTATGCAGCTGTGTCTTCACTACCAAATATTTAAAGTAAACAGAAAAATAAACAAATAAAATACTGAACTGAAATTACAGGTTGTAATTTATAAGCATATACATTTGACACAGCATAGAAAGGCTTCAGGAATGTGAGTACAGAATATCTGTAAGAAAAATAAAATGCAGACTCTAATTGTGTAAGTCAGAATGCAACAAAACGTGTTCAAACTACTTTATTGCAGAGGGTTTTGTAATTCAAGCAAATGCAATGTTCTTAACATAATATTTTGTGAATATGGATGTAATAATACCCACACTGCCTAGACAGGCACTGGAATGAGGCTGAAGTGGTTAATTTCAGTATTATTTCAATAGTACTTTTTAAAATGAAACACTTGTGTAAGTGAAGACATTGCAAGATTATTTGAAATTCTTAGTAAAGAAATTTTGTTTCTGTTATTATTGTCTAACAAGACCACTACATTGCATCATTTAACAGCCCTGAGAAGGCAGGCAGCAGAAAAAAAAAAAAAAAAAGTATCTCTTTGACTGCAAACTTCTTTGTGTATTAAGTAAGCAAACCCATGTAACTTCATGTTTCCTCCGAAGTATTTAAGCAATAATAACTGTATACTGTTCCTCAAAGGAAAACTCGCTGTGCCTGTTTCAATTAAGCTAGATGTTATTACTAGTATTTATTCTGTTCAGAACTTGAATTATAGTGGGAGAAACTGTAATTTCCTTTTTTATTTCAGAATTGAATAGAATCATTTTAAGGGAGATTATTTTTATTTACTATAACAAGAAGAAAACTAAGTGAATTCCAGTGTTACCTGAATCTGAGACATTAAAAAAAAAAGGAGGAAACCTGCATTATATTTTACTGAAGTAACATAAACAAAATAAATAAAAGTGTTTACCCCCCAGAGAAATGTCTATTGTTGTGATGGGGAATGCATTACCACTAAAAGCTTCAAATCTTCCCCTTGTAGACCCTATGATGTGCTGGTCACGTAACAGGAATCCACATTCTACTTCTGCTAATGCACTTTTTTTGCCAGTACAAGATAGTGTTGATGAAACTGCTAGTTTTCTCCCAGGGAAACTGGGATATATTCCTGGAAGGAGTTGAAATTAAAGAGAGCTGTTAATTTAAGTGAGGAGGTTAAAGCATTCCAAAATACACACCACTCGACCCACAGGAATTTGGAATGTCTCACGCAATCAGCTCTAGCTGGTGACCATTTTCTATAGCTAAAGAAGCTGCTTAGAAAAAGGGTTCATGTTGAGTCTTAGAACCACTAGTAAATCAAACAACATCAAAACAGGCGGGGGGGTAAGTTTATTACTCGATTAACATGACATCCTACAAGGAAATTTAAAAATAATATAAAACTATATCTCTGTTGTATGGAGGAAAAAAGAAATCTTGCATGTTATCATAAGAAACTCTTAATTTTATTTCTGCACATAAATTGAATACTTCAAACAGTATGTGAGCATGTAGGATTCAGAAGGGTTTGATATCTAAACCTTCCAAAAGAAACCCTGAACGCTGTGAATCAGTTTCTCGTCTCACAGATGGCAGCCCAGGAGGGGAAATGAGTTCTGCAGACTCACCACCCATTGGTAGGGGAAGGGAGGGAAGCAGGCATTGAGGCCAGTTTTGACCCTACCCTCTAGAATACCAGACAGAATCGCTTCAAGTCACAATTTCCTTCTTATGCTGCTGCCAGGGCAGCATGCAATTATGTACTGCAACTGGCTTAGGGCAGGCTGGGTCCACAATTAGTCCCTTGACCTTGCTGAGACTAACAGTGTGGGTAAGGTGAGCATGACATCTCTCTCTCACTCAAAATCCTGAATTATTTAATGCAACTAATGTAATGGTAATTTCCCATCCTCTTAAAAAAAAAAAGAGAAAAAAAGAAAAATTGCTCGCAATCATAAAAAGAGACTGGTCTATAAACTCAGCTAAAAGGTCAAAATGATAGTTTTAACAAAAAGTTTCCATAGCTTTCTTGATAAAATGACTATGAATATAGATTGCCTCTTCATTTCTACTTTCCACTAAAAAGCAGAAGATTTTCTTCTACTTTATGAATAGGTTTATTAGTTATAGCTCTATTACAACAATACTCAAGGAAGTTCCATTCATATTATAGACAATTATCTGTGATAAAGCTCATGGCAGAAACTGTAGACGGAATAAATGCTGACATGGGTACATTGATGCACATGCCACTCACATCGTGTCAGGTACAGCTACCCCTTAGGTTTGAAGATACAAATACTCCTTTCAGCACTTTGGCATATCTCAAGTAATTAGAAGCCATCTGCTGAAATCTTCTACGTTCAGCCTCAAACAGCCATCTTGAAATGGCTGGGGCTTTACGTCGTGCTGGAGGGCATACCTTTCCCTCCACACTCAAGCTGAAAGAGGCCTCAGACAGTGAGTAAGAATGAGATCATGCAGAGCAAAAAACACTGCCAGGAGTTTGACCCAGGCTGTCCAATTAATTGTCAGTGAGTGAAAACAATGCAAATTCATTGAACAAATAAATATAAGGCCAAACTTCTAAATTAAAGATGAAACACGGGTCAGTTTGGGACTCAATCATAAATTAAACAACCCATAATAGCCAATTAAAATAGAATATCAAGAACAAGTGAGGCAGGGAGAGATGGCTCAGTTAACCATGGAGTGAGCACAACGTGTTCCCATTCACCTTGTAGCCAAGATGTAACGTACACCTACCTGCCCCATACAACTTATGGGCACAGAAGGGGGAATCCATCGTTGCAGAGGAAGACTTCCAGGGCAAGATTAAAATAACATTGCAAAGTGAAACTCCATGAAAAGTCACCATTCTAATCGTGGAGAAGTCACCAGATGTGGGGATGAAAACCTTTCTATAACACCTTCCCTCCGTGAGTAGTACCAAAAAAATATCTTTCCTCACTAGCTAAAAGACCACTTTAAGAGCCAGACATAAGGAATAAAACATGCCACAGTAATATACTTTGAATGACTGAAACTACTGAGAGGTAAAACTGTTTTGATCATGTGATCAGTTCAGTGATTTTTTTTTTCTGTAAGATGTATAGAATATGATACAGAGAGGGAGTTATTTTGATAGAATAGGAGCACACAATAAATTATAAAAGGAGAAAAATCCCCAATCGTGAAGTTGAAGAACACTTCTGAGTGCACAATATTAATGGAGATCAAAAAGGCAACTAACCCATGTGTAATACATGAGTAGTGAGAAGTAACCTCCAGAACTTCCATGTAAATCAGTTAGTTATATAGCACACTGGGTCAAGGTTTAGTGAAGCAACTTCTCAAAACCATAAAAATCACTTATTGGAACAGCTGACTCTACAGCATGTACGATGAGAAGATGCTCTTTTGTAATCCTAAGTAATTCAAGATGTTGCTTTGGCCAGTGACTATAGTTGGCTGATCAAGAGCAATCACAACAACATAATTTAGAGAGCTCTCATAAGACGAGTGTTGTAGTGTGGCCTTAAAAAAAACGTATCATAAAGTCTCCAAATCCACTTCAAAGCACAGAAGTCACTCAAGCCAGTCTCATAAAGCCTAGATCACTTCCTACACCACTTCTATCTGAGCAGAACACTGAGAAGTGGAGTCAATGAGATGCTTCAGAAGCTGATCTCGCTACGATCTTTGATTATAAATTGAAGCATGTATATTGAAAATATCAAAGCACAGATTATTTAGTGTAATGAAAAATGAAAATATTGAAGACTATGACAGCTATTTTTTGCTTAGGATGAAGCAAATGCATCACTTATGAAAGGACAACACGGTACAAATACTCTTTCAGAAATCCACATAGTAACTTTTTAAATGATTTCGAGGATAAATTGCTCAGAAATAAAGAATATTATTTAAAAAGAAAAGTGGGGGATTCTGAAAATGACTATTTGGTGAAATTAATTTCTTACAAGATGATTGTAAAGGACTTGGCCTAGTTATCAAAATTTATTTAGAAGTCCTTAGTCCATCTTGCTTTGCGCTGATATTCTTGAGTAGAATCCGTGCAGACACATTACTCTCTGCCTGTTCAAGATGTTTCTTAACTATACAGACTCTCAATAGAGGTGTACTTTCACTTAGTCAAATCACTGCAGACACACTCCATCAGTGTCCATGGTACAATTATCTTTGGCTGATGTAACAACAAAACCCACCTCCCTGTTAATCACTTTTTATGTTAAATTGTAGCCATATTACAATATGATTTTGCAAAGCAAGTAATATAGCTATATTTTCTTGACAGAACGATTAATCGCACGTTAAAAGTAGTTTCTCTGAGTAGTGTAAATCTGCTGCTTGTGACCACAAACTATCCTGTTAAGCCCCTGCTGAATCTCCTCCAGTTCTCCCCATCTCTGCACACAGTGCATCGACATAGTTTCAAGATGTAGAAAGGCCACTTAACAACGTGAGAAATCTTGAGGCATATGGAGGATGAAAGAGAGAACAGAGGTATCTAACTCTTCTCGTAACTTCCCGTCTCCACATCAGGAGCCATTGAAGTGAAGCTCACTAGCTGAAGAACACAAAAGCCTGGAAGCCTCCAGAGAGAAGCCTTCAAAAGGGAAATGGAATCCATCGACAAGCAGTATTATTCAAAGTCCCAAAAAAGAGCACAAACACGCCCTCAGTGCCTCTGGAGCATGGTCAGTAGCTTCAATCACAATAAAGAAAGAACTAAAGATCTACTAAAATTGCCTTAACTATGACGTTCTGTAATTAAAAGTGAAATCAAATAGAGAAACAAGGAGCAGATGTTGGTTTTATTTCTGTGTGTTGATTTTATTAAGGAAACATTTCCTCACTCCCCTCCCCCAAGACATCCTTTTCTTTCATTTATTTGCTATGATTCCTATTATTTTCTTTTCTCACTAAACAGCTCTAACCTTCGTCAGTACAATGAAGTCATTTATGACTAAATTCTTGTTGCACTTGGGATTTTTCTTTATGTGTTTTGTAATTGTTGTAGTTGATTTATAATTTTTTATGTCTCAGATGTAAAATGGAAGTAGAATACAACCCTTTTTACTTTACTCTGATTAACACCTGTAAGAACACAAGAGATACACAAAAATAATCTATCTTTTTTTTCTCATAAAAGAACTCCTTCCCTAATTACTTTGTTTTAGAAAGCTACTGAAGATCTCCCCTGATATGAATTAAACCAGCACCCAGTTGGTGCTTTATTATCTCTTCAACAAAATGATTTATTGTTTGTAGTCTGAAAGCAGAAGAGGAGAAAAATTACATTTTCTGTACCAGAAGCTGTAGCCCTAACACTTGCTCTATGCTATTCTTTGAAGATTACAATGACCAGTACTGTAATGATACCAGAAATAGTTAACTCTAACAAAGTTGCTTTCACAAAAGCAGTGACAACTGAGATCATTGTACCTCATGATGATTTAACCTTAGATGTTAAATCTTATGTTTCTTACCTCAGCATGACCTGCTATAATGTTCAAATTTCAATTTATTTCCTACCCCAGAGCCTGGATATAGCTGTGTTTTCTTGGTCATTTTTTTTTTTTGATTTTTTTTTTCAGGTTTCAAATGAAGAAAGTTTAATTAAGTAGGAACAGGCAAAAAAAAACCAAGAAAAAGATGTCAGGAAGAGAAAGCTGCAAATCCTTTATGTGTGTGTCCAAGCTATAAATAACAAACTAATTTTAAGATGATTTATTTTGTGTATCGATGAGACTATAATGCTTTCTCTTTATACATTGATTAAAAATGCTAGGCTCTTACTGCTTATAGAAAAAGCACTGTAAACGGGAAAAAAGAAATGTCTATCAAGTTGCATATCTAAAACCAAATGTACAGGACCTATATATACACACATGCATAGCAGATAATAAATTGGAAATTCAAAATGCTTTTGTTGAAAAAGACATGGATTATAAGAGTGAAAGTGTTTCAAGTACAGGAAATTGTTTTAATTCCAAGCTCACAGCACTTTTGTAGCACCACAAGTCAGAAGCCAAGTTTCTTCCCACACTGAAGACAACAGAATATGTGGAATGGAAAACCCAAGTACAGCTCTTTCCCCATTCTGTTCAGCAGTTCCAAGGAAGCTGGACGAAAATCACTACTGGTAGAACACAACTGCAATGCACTCATGAAATTCCAGAAGAACATCTGGAAGTAAGGGAGCAAAACTGGAGTGAGGATGACTCTCCACTGGTCAGTGAGGATTTAGTTAGAGAACTATTACAAAAACTGAAACCGCACAAATCTATGGGCCCCGATGGGTGCTGAGAGAGTTGGCTCATGTGGCTGAGCCACTTTTCATCATCTTTGAAAAATCATGGGGAATGGGAGAGGTGCCTGAGGACTGGAAAAAAAACAAAACAGTATCACTCCAGTCTTCAAAAAGGGCAAGAGGGAGGACCCTGGCAACTACAGGTCAGTCAGCCTCACCTCCATCACTGGGAAGATCATGGAGCAGCTCATTCTCAAGGCGATCTCTAATCAACTGGAAGAAAAGAAGGTTATCAGGAATAGCCAGCATGGACTTATGAAGAGGAAATCTTGCCTGAGTAATCTGATATCCGTCTATGGAGGCATGACCAAAGGGGCTGATGAAGGGAGAGCAGTAGATGTCATTTTTCTCGACTTCAGTAACGCTTTCGATTTTTGTGAAGTTGTCTGTGCTCTCTTGTGAGGAACTATTTAACAACTAGGATTTCTTTTGATTTGGATGAGGTAATTGGAAAGCTTCTGATACTCCATGGTATGAGAGACAATGCTGTGGAGCCCTCAACACAAGAAGGATGTGGACTTGTTGGAGCAGGTCCAGAGGAGGGCCACGAAAATGACCAAAGGGCTGGAGCACCTCTCCTACAAGTACAGGCTGAGAGAGTTGGGGTTTTCCAGCCTGGAGAAGAGAACGCTCCGAGAACACCTTACAGCAGCCTTCCAGTACCTGAAGGGGGCTACAGGAAAGCTGGAGAGGGACTGCTCACAAGAGCATGTAGCGACAGGACAAGGGGCAATAGCCTTAAACTAGAGCAGGGCAGATTTAGACTAAATATCAAGAAGAAGTTCTTTACTATGAGGGTGGTGAAATACTGGAACAGGTTGCCCTAAGAGGTGGTGGAGGCCTCGTCCCTGGAGACATTCAGGGTCAGGCTTGATGGGGCTCTGAGCAAACTATACAGCTGAAGATGCCCCTGCTCACTGCAGGGAGGCTGGACTAGAAGACATTTAAAGGTCCCTTCAATCCCAGCACATTCTGTGATTCTATGATGGGAAACATCACACTGTTAACTGAGATGTTGTTTGTTGGTACAAACTGGATGATCTGTGTCATGGATGGAGTATGATCAGTCATGGCCACAAAAATCCTTTACATCAAGTCATAATCATCATGACTTACCTTCTTTCTCATTACAAATTGGTTCTATTTAGACAAGGCTGAGAGCAATGATTAAAATAACTTTAAAACAGAGAAAACATCACACAATTATATTGTTATCTAAATACTGATTATTACTTTCACCAATCACATTATTAATTCTGGATATTACAAAAAAAGAAAATCCTTTAAAGTAGCATTTATACATGCATGCATTTAGTCAAGCAAGAAATTTTGGAGTATTAGCTCTATTTGGGAGAGTATCAATTTTTACTGTCTTATTAGTGACTTGCTGTTCCCTGAGATGGGGAACTCCAAGCACTGGAGGTCTATTCCATTGTCTCCATATGGGAATCTGCTGTCATTTCAGGTGTCCTGTGATATGTGATGTACCCCCACAGGGCTTGCAAACATGACAGAGAGCCTAGCTGCATATGATCTCTGCCATTCAGGAGTGAAAGCTGGAAGCCAAGTGGGGTGCCCGAGGGCATCCCAAATGGTACGAGGTACCTGTACTGAATCAAGTTGCTGATGTCTTTCTTGCTGGAAGCATATGCATAGCGGTGAATCATCAGAGAGTAGAAAGCTTTCTAGCAATCTGGATGACGCTCACCCAAAAACCCCAAGTGGAAAACTACTTCTCTCTTGCAATCTTTAGATAATCTTCATGGCGTAGTTCAGAAAAGTGTGATTTATACCCTGTAATCTTAAACTAATTAAAAATCATATTTTAGTCTATGAGTGCTTGCTTATTCAAGCTTACAATTTATTTAGGACTTTTAAGTGCACATAACCTAGAAAAAGGTTTTGATTTTTAAAATATCTTCCTTTTTAGTAAGGATAGGTACTGTTAAAAAAGAAAATTCTATACTTTGGATGTGAGAAACGGAAGTATACTCAAATACAATTTTAACAATGTTATGTCCTATAATGAGTTGACCTTCTATTCTCCTTAACCCTTTTTTTCATCAAAGCCACCTACACCCACTTTGCCTTCTGTTTCTCTAATCTGCAATTATTTATGTTTTCTTCATGCTGCTCTATACGCCATGGGAGCAAAATTGTATTTGGTGAAATATAGAGCTAATTATACCATGAACCTAACAACAAAAAGACAGAGCAGATGTTACTTCAGACGTGCTAACAGTCCCTACGCTTAATGCACACATAGTAAAGGACTGAATGCAGTATTTGAAAGAAAAAAAAAGTGATGGGCTTAAACATGTGGAAAGAAATTAGCACAAAACTCAAACAGAATGACATACTTAATAGGCTCTAAAACATTTATTCAGTGATCGTATCCAGCATCGATTTTACTTTAATTTAATACATATGCGAGGCTGTACGTGGGGTCAAATATAGTGTATTAGGTAATTATGCTCAATTTCTTCTGATCTCAGTACCCAGTTTCTTCAGCATCCCTTCTGCCTGTCCATCAGCACCTCCAGCTCTAGGATGAAATTTGTCCATCTCTTTAATTAACTTAACATTTCCCAAAACATAGGAACTAGATCTAAGAATAACTGTAGAGGAAAAAAAAAGTAAAACTGCTTTCTAGTGCTTTCTGGTTTTTTTCCTCAATGTGAGTAAGCAAGAGCTAGAAACCAGACATAAACAATGAAGAAACATCTGACACTACTTAAAAACACAGGTTGCTCCAGTCTTTTTTAAATGAGCTCGTGATTATTTGAAATTCAGAAACACTATGGGTTACTCTATCCTAGCCCTCAAGCATGGGTCCTGCTGCATTTAATAGTACAGGTGCAGACTAAAAATGAAACCGTAGGAAGATAAGATACAAACACAAATTTCTAATACTTACAAGAACCAATCAACATACCAGACTCATATTTAGAATAACTGGGAGAGACTTTGGTGTCTATTATGAAGGATTTTCAGGATTAGTGTAGGATCTCTCAGGAGCCTACAAGAGTAGCTTCTACATTAGCGACCACCAAGAACCCATTTTCCCCCTCCCTTAGTACCAAATGAGTATTAGTTCTCTGTCATAAGAAAACTACTTCAAAAGTAAAAATGAGCCTACAGATCATAGAACTGAACAGAAAACTGCAGTATTTCCCTTTCCACTTTTTCCTATCTTTGCCACTTCCCTGAGTAGAACAGTCACACCAGATGGAACTGATTTACAGTTTCCTGTCAGGCATAACTCCTGTAATTCCAATTATTCTGTATACAGTAATGTAATATAAATTTGCCATGTAACCTCTCACCTCACTGAAGAGGAGTCTAGTGACTCCAAACTCAGTTCTACAATAAAAGTAAAATAAACTCCATTGAGTAAATACAAGGTACTTTATAGTAGGACACAAAGATAGTCCATCATCAGTCAAGCTCCAGTAGAAAAATTGAGAACACTGAAACAGAATTCAGCAAACAAATTTGAATCATTAGCTGCAGGAATACTAACTACATTATCATGATAAATCACTTTTCACAGATGTGCAATACCAAATCTAAAAGGGCACATTCCACTTCACTAAAATATACATTAATACCACACAACTAGTTCAACTCCCCTACAAATGGGCAAGAAAAAAAATTTAAAAAAGGTGTGATCTTAAATGCAACTTCGAAGGGACAGATGCTTGAATAAAATGCATCTGCACAGCTATAAATCTTAAGAAAAATAACTCTAGTAAGAGATATCTAAAATAATACAGAATTTCAAGTAACTGGTTAAAAACGGGGATAACCAGACTAATCACAGTACTTTAGAAAGCAACATGTCTTTAACAGCAATCATCACAGTATGAAATCAACTCTGAGCTTATTATATTTGGCTGAACAATCTAAAATCATAGAATCAAATCATAGAATTAAAAATAATTATTGATAAAACATAAGACATAAAACCTCCCTAGCTGTTTGAATCTAAGAATATCAGGGGATGGAATGAATGTTGAATTTATGTTGTGGAAAATTGGTCCCAAGTTGGTTTTACACTTCATCAGAAAGCACTTTTGTCTTGTATGCAAACAGTTAATGAAGCATACCAAAACTGCAACTTTTTTGCTAGTGCTGGTGTGGTAAGACTCACAGCATATTCCATAGCTTGCAGAATATTTAAGAAACATTATAGATTTTTCACTCACTCTCCTTTGGTTATAATGCAGAAACCTATAATTTTAAATAAGATTCCTTCTTGCATTTTCAAGTATTGTTATATATAGCTTGCAGTTGCAGATATAGTATCGCCTTTCATGTTTAAAGCGCTCATTTTTGTTCCTTTACAGAGTATTTTCAAGAAAAGATGACACCACATAAATAACTGGTGTCCTAATAAATTATAAGAATGTACGCATTCTTAACTACCTCTGATGCTGGATACATGATTGGTTTTTTAAATTTTATAGTTAAACCTTTCCCTCATTTTTTTTCTTTTTTTTTTTAAATTGTTTCAGCTATTCTTGTATTTGAAAACAAGAAATAAATTATTCCAAGTAGAGAATAGTTATATTATCATATCTTTTCTAGACAAAATGGGCAGGACAACCTCTTTCATACCAAAAGTGAAATAAACGTACCGAACAGGAAAGACTGTCCAATATGCTGAACACCTGCCTTTAAAAGGACTTCCTGTCACATTGCTTTTACGACTTCTGAATCAAAAATTTGTCTGCAGAATTATACCTGAGTACGGCAACCAGCTCCATTATCTCAGCCACACACACTGTTACAATTAACTTTGGGAAATTAGCGGGGGCTTACACAGCTGAACAAATGATCGGCGAACTCCAGTCAATCACCGCATCAGAAAGAAAGTCCCAACTGTAAAGACAAACTGCATTAATGCTCTGCAGCAGGGGAACAAGCTGCCTAAAAACGGTGCGGCGCAGGAACTGAATGTAGTTATTTACTCGAGAATCACAAAAGCTGTTTTATCTGTGGAATCCAGCCTTTTATGACTTGTCCTGGAACCCTATGTCGGCAGACCAACATAGTAAAAGCTACTAATAAAGATTAAGTTGAATGCTTAGACTTCAGAAAATGGGCGTCAACTGTCTTCTGTCATACATCCTCATTAATTAAGCCCATTAATTAAGGGCACAAAGAACAAATTTGAGCAGGCCTTGCAAAACGTAAAAAATAAAAACTATCTGTCATTAAAATCCTACAGGAAGATGAGTCCACCGAGTCCCAGATCGATGGGACAGGCTGGGGTACATTTCAACAATTACTGGCAGAAAACTCAGCCAAAATATTAATATAATGGATATCTTTGGCACTCCAGTAACAGCTAGAACTGCAAAAGTTCATAATATTTCAATTAAAAACAGTCAGAGGAGACAGTAACGCCTGTTCTTAGGCTTGGGTACCAGTGAAGTAGATTTGAGATAAACAGATTGAATACAGACCAGACCTAAACCATCTTTCATAGAAGTTTCATAACAGATTCCTGATGTTTCTACAATATGCGTTGGCTGACATATAGCCTCTTCATTTCTTTATTATTAATCATGCCATAATATGCTGTTATAAAAGGTCCTCTTAAGCTTTTGCTAAACTTGCTTACGTTTTTACTACACATTTAACACTATTTCACTTTGAGTAAGACTTTTACATTCCTCAGAGATTCTCCAACGGTGGCCAGCCCAGAAGGGTAATATCTTCCACCTCAAAGAAGGGTTTGATAAATTGTCATCTTATGGCAAGCTACTTCTGGCATATGCAATTGCACTCATGTTTGAATTTGGATAGTGAACTTGTTGGACCTCATTAGCTAAGAAAGCCGGGCTTGATTAATGTTTTAATACATATCTTTCAGGAAAGCCCAGCTGCAGCAAGAAATGGAAGTGGTGATTCAGGAGACACCACTCGCTCCCTCTGAGTCCATACTGAGGAACTGCTCCAGCACGGTGTGAAGGGACATCATGCTGCTGGTGGTGCTGTCTTTCAGATGAGATGTAAAACTGAGTTCTGACAACTTACAGTCATTAAATATCCCATGGCACTTTTCACAGGAGTACATGTGCTAACCCATATGTCCTGGCTATATTCCAAATGCATAATTGCATTCTGCCTACCTAAATCCCCTACGCAGTTTCAGTAGCATGCAGTACTATTTATTCTCTTTCTCTCTTCTCTCCAATATTGCTCTTTAATATTTATGTTCAGGTACAAGAAAAGGCACAGATACACCAAAAATCTCTATCTTTTAGCTGGCTGACGTAAAAAGTTGAAAGCAACTCAGATCTACCACACAATGACAAGAAGAAGGAGGATCCCCAAAAGACAAAAAAAATAAACATGGAGCCACCTGAGCAAGATAGTACAGAAATATCAAGGATCAGAAAATCTCAGAACTGTTATCTTTCTCAGCCTGGGTCTTAAGTACCCAGTAGTTTTGAAAAGTACTTCCACTCCTCTACACTGTGCAGTCCCAGAGCTTCACAGAGCTTCATAGAGCTGCATAGGATTTACAGAATTTTAAGATTGTACTCTGACACTCTCACACTTAAATTACCCTAAAGTTCCCACATATTCCACTCCTGAAGACAGGCATCTACTCTGTTATGTTTTAAAAACAAAGAGCTATTTCAAGGTCTATTTCTACATTTTACATTTTTAATAGAGTGTTTGTAAAACATTGATAAAACAGAGAGAATCCCTGGATGGGAACCCTGGAGTATTCCCAGAGCTTCCTCATTATTTAACACAATTGTTCCCTCTTTATTTACCAATAAACCTTGCACTCACTTCATTATAATGGTCCCGATGTAGGAAGACTGAAAAATATTTAAAGGTAACTCAGACACTGCCAACCTTTCAACCAGAGATGGGCAAAAGAGGTTTGAGTTAATCATATTGCCCATATTTCCTTAGTGATGATCTTCTGACTAGACCACTAATTCCGAGCTCACACCACCTGACTTGGTACAACTTCACAGTAGCTCCTTGCCTTGTGCCCATTGCCGAGGATCAGCAAGAGTTATGTGCTGAATTCAGCCTTAAAGATCAACAAAGGGAGGTTCCCACCTGGTCATTTGGCATAAACAAGGATTGCTCTACTTAATGCAAAGAGGGGGCAATCTAGGGCAGATAGAGTTTAAAAAAATAAATAAATCTTATCGTCAAAGGGACATGTTCAGTGCCTTTCAGGTTTTAAATAAATAAATAAATAGTTAAATCCCAGCTTTCCTTCAGTGTTTTCTGTGCTTAACTTTTTACTAGAACTCACTCTTAAGACCTTTTCAGAACAAGGTCTGAAACTGCTCTATCCAGGTATATTCGGTCTTCCAAAATACATTTATTGACCATTTCTCTTATATTATCATTTTTTTTCCTGCCAATTAAAGAATAAATAATGCAGATACCAACTACATCAGCCCTGCCCAATGCTTCTCCCGGTAGAGGACACACAACTCAGCTCTAAAGCATTTAGACCTAGATTCACTTAACTGACATTGTCAGTTTAAGCGACCAGCTGCCACAGATTCCCTGTATTGTCAAGCAATGGGCAGTCAGCTGTGCTAGTAATTCACATATTCATTCATACTAGTTGTCCATCAGAGATACTTATCTCTTTTTGAGCCCTGGACAACTGGATTCCAAACTTTAGCCCCTATGAAATTAGTTAAACATGACTAAACCCAAACACATTTCTTCCTTGTTTTTTGTGATTATCATCATTACATTCCTGTCATAAAAGCAGTACAATCAGTTACACACAAGGACAACTGAAGTGGGTTTCTGGTTTCTTGTGAAACTGTCTCTGCTCCTATCCCATAGTCTTATTCTAACCACTAAGTCTAAACAATTTTCAGTTAGATATAGAGTGAGTCAAACACATTTTCTTGTAGCCAAAATTGCTGACTACAATCACATCAGGTAGCAGAGTCAAGCATGGGGAATGCCAATTTCACAAGGCTGAACTTTACTCACATCTTTCCTCTTCTAAACCAACCTGCTGCCAGCTTTCCTCTATGAAATTCACTATATCTTGGGTCTTTTTTTGAGGACACACATTCAGATCTCGTATTATATTGATAAGCTCTCAAAAAAAAAAAAAAAGAAGCCCAAAACAACCTCCATATACTTTGTGAGCAAGACTGCATGAAATAAAGGCAGGTCTGATGGATGTTGAATTAATGTAAATGACATTTTGTAATATATGGCCCTGATTCTCCTTTCAGTTATGCTGCTGTAAATCTAGGGAAAAAAAGCCTCCATGGATATCCATAAACTTACTCTGTTCAAAAGCTGATACAGCTGAGAAAGAATCAAATGTTCTTTATTTAAATATTGACTGTGCACTTAGGAAATTAAAATAGTTGTGATGCATATACTGAAAATAAATATATATTTTTAACATATATTGACTCCTGCAAGCTTATAGGCTTGGAGAGAATTCCAAGTAACTAGCTTGTCTGAAATGAAAACATGAATATTCCTAACAAAGGGGTTTTGTATTTTGTACTTGAGGGGATTAGAGGGCAGCAAGTAGCTCGGAAGCCTTTAGAATATCCTGCATAAAAACAGGTCATTTTTAATATAAAAAAAAACCTCTTTAATATAGAACAACAGATTGTGCTAAACTCGCAATCCCCTTTCTTCTTCTCCCTCTGACATGCAAACACCTAACACACAAAGGGAGTCACATTCAGAAGGAGATTATGATGCAATGATCTCGTTGTGAATGTTGCATTATGGTTTCAGCATCGCTGTAAGAGCTCCCCTGGCACTTGTGCTTACAGCAATTTGAATTTCTCTGGCAGCTAGGTATGATTTGTGACAGATTTCAGCCTTGCTCTTCATTGAGGGAGTACACTGGCAAGTGCTTGAGGTATTTACCATGGATATTGGATAGAAGAAAACACAAAGACATTTGAGGTAGTCTTTTTTTTTTGAAAACATTGATTCCTTTTTTTAGCAATCATTGTTAACCAAACCAATTCTTTCCAGTAGCATCATTCTGTGCTTCTTAAAAAAAGTTATCATCTCACTATGGTGTTCTATCCGAAGGATTATTCCACTGCCTACGGTAGTGAAACCATGTTGATTTTAAGGACTGTCATGCATATATCACTACCTAAATGCACCAAGTAGAGTGCAAAGAATCTTTCAGTTGGTTGTACTTTTGTTTGTGGCATGAGTGGAAAGAAGGTTGCCTATACATTCCTAATGCACAAAGCTTATTTACAAAGCTTGGAAAATCTTAAGCTGACAACTATCCATTTATCCTGGAAAATATCTTAAACTTTTATGAAGATGTAGAGTCAGGTAGTAGGCTTCATGTTTGGCACTAGATCCACCAAAAGTTTGCCAAGTCAAAGCCTACATTCAGGGTGGACTAACTAGTTCCTAAAGCCGACCTGCAAAGATTGCTTTCAGAATCTCTTCTGCCACAAAAGCAGCAATAATCGTCCGTATGTGAAGCTTCTCTAAAACTTTCCCATTCTGCAGACTAACCTTGATTCCTCCCTCATTCCCATATGTAAGTATTGGTGCCAAGGGAATACCGACAGCTCCATCGCAAGGGCCACACTCGGAGCACAAGCATTCGGGGAACAATGACAACATTCTGGCTTTGGCATGCACTGATGAATGAGGAATTTAATAGGGATATATTGCACAGCCTACAAAGAGAAAACCTGCATTTAACAAAGGATTGAGGTTGACTGGGTTTAGGCTAATAAAGTTTGTACCTCATTCAGTAGAATGGACCCAAACTTCCATTCACATGTAAAAATAGTCTATCGATTAAAGCATATTTCTTCCTATTTGGCTCTTTTTTTCAGTATTTTTTTTTTTTTTAGACAATAAGTTTGGCAACTTCTTTTGTTAACACAGTTCCTATTATTTTAAAAGAAACCAATTTTATGGTCCATGGTTATCATCTGATACTGAAAATATGTACATGAAAGAATGCATAGGAGGTGTCAGGTGCACCCTTGGGAGGATAAGAATGTCCACATGGTCCCAGGTCTTCTGCGAGTAGCAGTTTCTGAATGAATGGGTGAGAAATGTTCTTTTTCATTTGCAGGTGTTCTATAGTCAAAAGGTACAGCATAACATATGATTTGAGGATTAACCCTCTGATCTGCCAAGCATCCTCAACTCAAGGTTCTAAATATGAGAAACAGATTGTTAAAATCATTTAAATATATATATTCATATATAAATATTTATTTATTTGTATTCTTATATAAAAGGAACATATATATATTTAAATTGTAGCATTTATACACCAAGACAGGATTTTAAGTATGTTTTTGTAACTATGCAAGATTTATAAAATTTACTTTATTTTTTAAATATTATACACACAGTCTTTAGAAACTAGTGAAACACTGCAGATGATTTATTTGACTTAGAAAACACTACAGTCCTTCTGGCATATCACAGGTTTGTTATTGATCACTAACTGAAAAAGTGGAGCTGTAATACATATCACATACAATTTAAGACAGAAAAGAAAATTATAAGATGTTGAAGTGATTTATCAGCATCTATCCTTAAAAATGCATACTTCTACTACATTGCTAATAAACAATTACGAAAAAAAATAAAGTAATAAACTAACAACTCCAGCATCTTTGAATACTAAACGGAATCAAATAGAATATGTGGATTCATTTGACCTACCAACAGATCACTGCTTCATTTTTTAATATGATTGTATGTCTGAAGATACATGTCATAGACATAGGCTACTGAAAAACTGTTCAGTGTGATGTCAGTTCAAAGAAAATCAAAGATAATCTAGTGAAGTAGAAATAAAATGTAGAAAATATATAACTAGTGCCTTTCCTAAATTAAGATCAGCAGTCTATTTAGAGAGATGGAAGTGAAAAAGATCATTAATATATGAGAATACGTAACAGTACGTTTGTCACAACTGTTAATCCTTCTCACTACACGAGAATGTGAAAATATTCCATGAAACTGAGATACAACATATCAGCATATAACACTTTCTGGAAGAAACAGAATTACTTGTTTTAAAAATATTTATAATCATACAGATGGAAATAATTGAGAACAACAGTTTGTTTAAACCAGAACTTATCACTCAGTGTAGTAGCGGGGGAAAGCCCTCATTATATTAAAATACGAAATAATTATAAGAGATTTAAAACTTCTCCTTTCAGATTATAAATCATCACTGACTGATGAAGACTAGTCAGGACCTGTTCATGCCCAGAAGAAGTCTGTACCTGCCCACTCTTCAGTTTCTTGAACTTTCGTCTCTGATGGGTGCTGTGATTGATAGGACACCATGACAAATTCACCCCACATCCACACCCAAGTGGATTGTCATGACTGTGGGACTGTCATAACTGAGGGATGCTTTAAAGTATTAATGTTCACATCACAAAAATATCATTACTGTAAGGATACATCTTCTTAAACTTTTTGTTACATCGCTTGAAATATTTTGATTCTATTGTTACTGTGCATTAAGAAAAAATTTCCTTACTTCAAGATGTTATACATAAATGTGACATAAACATATATTTACATATTTTATTAATGTATGAATTATCGTTAATATTCACATTAATGTATATTCTTATATTGGTATTCATCTTTACAGCCTATAAAAAATACACTAATATATATTAAACTATGTACAAAAGATTAATGAACAGAAAATGATAAATTCATCTAAAAATTATTAAATACTTGAAACAAATCATAAATTACGTTTGAGGGACAGAAAAAAAATTACAACAAAATACAAAGTATTTCTGTATACAGGGTACTAATTAAGCCAGAGTATTTAAATGTAGTAATTGTACTTCTCTCACTCTTTTCTGTCTTCTTTTTCACTTTTTTTTAAAGCTTTGCAGAGAAAGAGAGCTACTGACTTACTCATTTCAGTTAGCAATAAATTTCTCAACTTCCTTGGGTGCTTAAGTGCAAGAATATTTTAGACCCCATCTTTGCATATTACTTTATCTTTCAGTGGTAATTAACAGAGTCTTAATCTGGCTAATGTTAATGACCACTGTTCTTTCTTTAAATCCCAGTTAAACCAAGCTTATTAAGGGCCAATTAAAGGAAGTCTTATGTGATCTGAATAACACTAAGACAAATTTTTAGCAGCTATAACTCTTTACTTTGGATGATGGGTGTGGAAAAAAAATCACTTCTCTTTATGGCCTTTGTTCATTTTAAAATAAACTGTCAATGGCTATTGGGAAGAGTGGGGGACCTTAGGAAAAAATGCAAATTTTCCAAAAAAAGTAACTATGTACTACTATTTGGAATCCTCATTAAAAAAAAAAAAAAAGGTCTTATGTTACTAATTATCATTTAGTTTTTCACAATGTTACAGAATAAAAATGAAATTACACTTTTCCATAACTCTCCAGGTGGTAACAACACAACTTAAATCTTTATTAACTGAGTACCATGGATGAAAAAAAGAAAAACTGAGTCATCATTGAAGTAGGAAATGGAACTTACCTACCTAAATATGAAAGAGTTAATAGGGTTTTTTGGTTTGAGGACAGTCAGGTAGTTTTCACACTGCTTAAGTGAATACAATTTTTGACTCTGGAATTCTGAAGGGCTGGATGGTTCTGCTTATGTCTAAGGTGACCCTTCTACTCACTGTTATAAATTACATCCCACTATATCTTACGTATCGAAGATTTTACTTGTTACTTAACTTCACCATTATGTCCCTTTCATCTGGGTGCAAGCAGTAATGCAATACGACTATTGCCTCTAGCTATTAAACAAAATATTACTCTCACCACCACCATCTAAAGTCCAAACCTCCTAGAGCTAACCACCACTGCAGCAAGTCACCGCAGGACAGGTCCTTCGCGTCCTCTGCAGCACACAACAGACCTAACTCCATGACGACAACTCTTAAATTCTGCAGTAGCAGCTACAAAATCCATGGCAACATTAATTCATTATTGTCTCTAAAATACTCTTCATCCCTATTTTCCCACTCCCGCACAAACATATTCAGGGATGACTTATAGCAGAGAATATCACTGACAAAAAACTGACGGTTATTTTTAACAATAAATCCTGAATTATTTTATTCTGCGCTCCCTAGATAATTTGGCTGTAACAGCCCTCAGCCTCTAAAAGAGCTCTGCACAATCTTTCTGTCCGAACAGAAAGAAGACTTGTATCCGGACTCTCGGACTTTCTGTGTCCCACTCACTCTACTCTTTGTCAGGCTATCGAGCTCGCTTGCGTTGCATTCAGTTTTCCATCTATCTAGCCATAAGCTGGACCTCAGCTTTAACTTTTTGTGTCCTTGTTCCCAGCTCCATGAGACAATGCAGCTGTTCTGCAGCTGTGAACATAATTACAAAACCAAAACAAAATCTCTTTCAAAATCGAAAGCAGAATTTCGCAGAAAATGATTGGGGCTACAAGAGTACCAGGCTTTGCTCTACACAACTCATCTGATAAACCGACAGCTGTCAGCACTGCTACTGTGATAGGAAAGTATACTGTTTTTTCCAAAATAATTATCAAGGGATGATGAGGAGAGAGAAGGGAAACAGAACACTACAAAAATTGTTATCACGCCACAGCAAAACAGGAAGAGGGCGGCAACATCGCAAAGGAGTATTCCAGTTCTGAAACAGGGGTTGGCAAGTCCTAGCCAAAAAAAATTCAATTCTAGGTAAGGTCACACCTATAGTACTGGCCACAAAAAAAAACACTGGAGAAGACAAATAAAGAAAGTTTTAATGTCAGACCCAGACATTCAGATCTGTCCATCTGGCAAACCAGCTTTTCCATACAAAGATAAACAAAAGACTGACAACCCCGCATCTTAGCCTGTCCTTTGCACAGCTCTGTGAAAACCTCGCAGCACAGCACTAAGACAAGAGCTTGCCAGTCACAAAAGGAGAAACATATTCAAAAGTCTCTTTAACTAAGCAGCACTTTCCCATCTGGATCCCTCTTTCTCTCTTTTTCTCTTTTTCCCTTAGTTCTCCTCCTCCACTATTTCCCACAACTGGTCCCAATCATTAGACTGCACTTTTAGATTTCAAAAAGAGCTCTCTTTGTGCCTCTTCCTCCAGTTGTACCAAGGGGGTCCATTCTTGGTCAGAGAGGGTGACACCTCTTATACGTGTGAGTAGTAAGAGCAAGGACTGCAAATAACTCAATATAAACTGGCTGTTATAGTCAGTTTTATTGGCGCCTAAATTGTCTGTGTGTATACATATATAAAATGCATGTATGAATGTATAATATTAAATTATAAGTAAATTATTAAAAGTATTACAAATAAAAGTAAGTATATAATCATAATCACACATGAAACATCTCATCTGCTTTGGCAGAAGTAACTTAGTTGTGCTTATGGAGCATAGAAATTTATACAGACACGCTCCCTTGCAACCTCAGACTTGATGTGTAGGTAAGTGAGGACCTCTCCTACCTCTTCAAAATTTTATTTGTTTCATTAAAGATCTGTCAAAAAAAATAAAAATCTTCACAACTAAAGGCTTCAAAGGGCAAAAGGATACTTTTTGGCCGTCACCATGGGAGCAATTTGCAGGACTCCCAGCATGTTCAAGGACTGTTTGGATGTCATTGCACATGAGGGCCTCAGCAAGTGAGACAACACCAGCAAAAGCTTGAACTTCCTTCCACACATCTCTCATTTTCTTACAGTCTTTCCAACACGTTGCCCTGGAGGTACAGTTCAGTGACTGGTAGAGGCGGGGGAGGAGACAGACAGTGAAGGCTCCAGTTTCTTTAAGAGGCTAGAACCATGAGCCCGAGATGTCGAGAGGAAGAAGGATCTCCTCTACCTCAGGGGAAAAAAAAAAAAAAAAAAAAAAAAAGCTACAGATCTGTAGCAAACTGTGTATATACACCCAGTTCTGCATTTTCCAGCAATCTGAATACTCAGAAAATGCATGGACTGCAAAACATTACTCTTTGCCATGTTTGTGACATCTGGCTATTTCTGCGGTATCAACGACTATCAAGTCCAGCCACACTTACGCTGATTCCTGCAGGCCACTTATCTGTGTTCTGCAGGATGATCCTCAGCATCTACTCAATATAAGAACTAAGGTAGGTCCTTGGCCAGTCCTAGCTCAGTCTTGATGTGGTACATCTCTGGCAACAAAAAGACTGGGGACTCCTAAGCCACAATGACCCACATAAACCTTACATGGATTCCAGAAGGGTGGATATTGGTTTCACAATCATTGAGAAAAATGTCTGATGCAATGTAATAAAAGTGTCTCTATAGGATAAAAGAACTGAGCAATTCAAGGGAGGAGGGAGAGGTTTAATACGACTATCATGGACATGAAGCTTGTGAAATTGCCTTAAAGAGATGTCTAAGGAAGTTTTTTGGTGAGTTCTGCAAAGTATATAGAAGATACATTACATGTAGTATCACCTTTCACATCATAAAGTGAAGAACTAGATTAAGACCTTCAATCTATAGGTGGAAAAGACATGGATTTTTCTTTCGAAAACTCCACATCTCTTATTGTTCCTGAATTTCCACTTGCTAATTTAAACTTCTGGACAGATCTTTTTCTGTCCAGATCTTTTATCTGTCTTCTGCGTCACTCTCCCTCCATGTAACTGGGGCATGGGAAGCAGAAATGTCAGGTAGGGGTTTTTTTTCCTAAGAATGCCTCAGAACTGACTGAACAATTACTATTGGAGTCATGAAGAATTTTTTCCCTTTGGAGCCTAATGGATTTTAAAGTATCTCAGAGAATTTTAGTTCAACTGACAGGAAAACTTGGAAGTAATGCAAAGCCCTAGCTATTCCTTCTTAACTATGGAGGTCTGCTAGTAAGCATAGGGCAACGATAAATGAAAAGTAGAATTTTGCTGGGAAACACTTGCATCTGAAAAAGGCACACAGGACTCCCTTTGGTAATTTTTGCCTTGCTGTGTGAAGAAGGAAGGAGAGGGGCATACTCAGAGATCCTGAAAAGAAGTCTTGAATTCCAGAACAAAATGAAAGCTACAAACTTTATTCCATCCTCTGGCAGGCCTGTGGATCTGGGGAGTCTAGTAGGACTCTCATTGTTTCAGAAGCTTTTCAGTGTTAATAAAACTGAAGCCTGCTGCTTAAATCCATTCCCGTGTCTGTCTTCATTCACCTGAGCATCCTAATCAAGTGTCGATTTAAATAGACTGGTGGCATTTTGGGATGCCAGCCACTGGAGTAAAACCAAGTAGCTGCATAGATAAAATATTTGTATTTAAGAAACAGTACTGGCTAAACTCCTGTCTATGACTCCTTTAAAACTCACTGTATTTCACAGAAGATGAATTAAAGTGCTCCATAGAGGTAATCGGATACAGGGGGAACAACAAACCATATAATATACAAATACTTAATATACAACTTTTTAGGACTGATTTTCTTTTTGTCATCTAATTCTAAACACTAGCTTTAGAGAAGGGGACATGCTAGAAAATTAGTATCATAGGTAATCTATAGACCACTTTTGGCTAATTTAAAGCTCCAATGTGTATTTGTTTTCTGTATAAATTTCTTTCTTATTATTCTCCATAAGATACTCTCAGCACGATAAAAAGAAGGACATTACCAGCAGCATTTTCAATCATGGGGGCTATATATTCAAGAGCAATCAATAAAAACCACACAGGGCCTGACAAACAACTAGTCAAAGGAATCATTTTTCTCAGATACTTAGCAGTATCCTTTTAAAGTAATTGCTTTTGGTCAATGTTACCCGTTATCATTTGGTCTGCTCTTTTTCCAAAATAGAATGGATGTAATTTCCATTAATATTTCAGCTGTCTATGTAGGTTTTCAAAGTGCATACTCCACAGAAAAAAAAAAGAGGATTTTTGTTTCAACTTCAGTCAACTAACAAAGAACTCAGAAATGCTATAGAATAGGCAGTGTCATATTGTCCGAGCTAAAAGGTAATTTTAAATAAAATTATTACAGAATATAAGATGGTCTACCTTCCATTTTGCTCCATATATTAACTCTAATAAAGACAAAAAGAAACAACAGACTTCGGCCCGGCCAATCTCTGCTAGAAAACAGTCTTAGCTAACAAATAAGGCCAATATTCCTCCAAAAATAAAGAAATGAACACTGATTCATTATTAGAGCTTGCTTGAGGAAATTTAAAGAAAATCTCACTACTGAAACCCTTGTGTTGCCTAACCTTGCCTGTGACAGCAGGGAAGTTGTTGCCTTGTGCCAACTGATCATTTAAAGATGTCCACAGGATACTGAAAATACCCACCATAATCTGTAAGTGTACAGCTGGGATACCAAATTAGATTAAGAAAGGCAAACAACATATCTTTTCGGTTGTAGTAAGGACTCAGAAACTGTCTAGTTATGCTTTGTACTAAATGTTCTGGCATGCTGCCAAGGCACTTCCAAACATTTCTGAGTTCACTTTTCCACAGAACTCTTTTAAAAATCAATTAGTAGTGAAAGTCTTTCAAACGCAAGTGCTTTAAAATGTCAAGCTTGTATTTCTTCTTTTTTTTAATTTCTTTTTTTTTCCTTCTTGTTGTGCATCAATGATGGTATTTTGAAACCTTTATATTAACTTGATCATATTCCCTAATTAAGCCTGTAAAGAGAACAATATGTGCAGGCAGTTTAAAATACATATAACAAAAGGCTCATTCTTCAGAAAATAAATAAATAAATAATGTTGAGAGAGAGGCTGTAATTTTCTTAAACAAGGATGCCCAAGACATTTGTATTGATTTCAGGGTGATAAATGTTTTCATCATTACAAGGCAACTGCAGAAGAAATGAATACTCTATTTAGAAATTCCTATATTGGGATATTTTAAAAGTATACTGCAGAAGGGTTTTAGAAGTTCGATTATCAGTGCTGGAAAGAGCAAACAAATGAAACAGAAGCTACTTTAAATATTCA
>NW_009701753.1:35000-42102 GCF_000703405.1 Apaloderma vittatum
CGTGTGACTGAGCCGATCCATATCTGTGAGCAGGAGGCACTTCACTTCCAATCCATTCGCTATTAGGTGCTCTCAGGCTTGCTGTGCAGACATTAAATAATAACATATCATTTCCAAGGCTAAAATGATTCAAAGAAATTTTTTTTAAAAAAAGAAAAAGATTCTAACCAAGAAATCTTTTGTGTAATGGGGGGGGGAGGATGGGGGAGAAAAAAATAATCATTTACCATGCAGTTCTTTTTTTGAGATAAAGATGTAATAATGCCATTACCTTTCATCAGCAGGATCCTTGAAAATCAACACTCTTTGCTTATCATGCTGTGAAATACAAATAGAGCTAAAGGCATGGTCCACAAGGCACTGCTGCAGCTATATTAACTAACAGATCTGCCCTTTGTGAAAGAAACCGTATCCGTTTCATTAGTGCAGGCTCTAATTCAAAACTGTTGAAAATGAACTGCACATACTGTTTTAATAACAACATTCCTAGTCGTTATCAAACTAGTAATTCTCTCAGCACTGAATAAATGCAAGGGTCTGCACCTCGATTATGGCCTGCTGTTAAACAAAACCATGTTAAAATCCTTTCTGTTCCCTCCTGTCTAGCCCATCAAGTATTCCTATTGTCGCCATCTTCACTGTCAAAAAGACACATGGATTTCTCAAGGTACTGCCACTCACATTTTATGTTATTAAGCTTTCTTTTATCAAGCACGTTGATCAGTTAATACGTGATTAAGATATCTAGTGGGTCAGTTTGGCAACAGCTGCCTCCTCTCACCTCACCAGAGTCACAGGGCTGCACTTTACAGGAGTGTCGACTCCGGGCACTGTTGGTTTTTAATGCAAAAAGAGTTCAGTGAAATGGCTAAATCGCTCATAGAACCTAAAAAGTCTGTATGACGCTGTGCAAAAGCTGGATTTTTAAGAGGTTGTGATGTCTCCTCCTTGGCTTGAGCGGGAAAGCTATACAGGTCTTGAAGTACTTTCTCCTGTCCACAGCCTTGATTCCACATTTTTTAAAATATCAAGTAACACTACCAAGTATAGCTAAGACAAAGATGGTCAATACACTTCAGAATAAAATATGCAAAAAAATTAAGGGTTGGTTTTCTACAGAAATACAAAGTCCTGTTGTTCTTGTATTTGAGTATTGAGACACAAACTGGACTGGCAGTCAAGATCAGGCTGCAAATGGAATATTTGATGTCTGTATCTGACAAATATAACCTAAGAGCATCCTCAGTGTCTTACCTTTATTGCCACATGATGAGCTTAAAGAAATAAGAAGCTATTCTGATGTTTAGGATAAACTGTCTACCTCTTCACAGGACTGTATCCTACCTCTTCTGTACATATTACTTCTGTTCATAGAACAGGTGTAGCTATTTCACATTTTGATTTTTGCAGCAATACGGTCTTCATTTATCTGCTTTATCACATAGATGTGTCAGTGGACTTCCTGATCATAAAACGTTGAAGCTCTGAGACTTGAAAGCAAACTTTGAGACAAGGGCAATGTATCTACACATAGATCCCACTGACACTGCTGATGGGAAAAGGCCTATAAATTGGGGGTTTTAAGAACTACCACAAGATGCAATTTCCTACTTGCACTGACTCGATTTAAGAAAATTTCTTGCAGCAGTTGCCTGACTTAGACCCTATGGTTGCCTTCCCCCTTTACCTGGAGAAACTCCAAAAATGCTCCCTCAAACATGGACACAGGCGGTCATCATGTGTGTGCAAATATAGCCTTAGTCTCTAGAAAGCAGACTTTTTTTTTTCCTCTTTTTCCCCAGGATATCCTGATGAAACAAAACCCTCCAGGATTTATCTTTATCAAGTTACATTTAAGCCCAAAATGACCTGTTGCCTAGCTCACATCACTCTGGAACAGACCATGGTAAGAAAACGACACACTTTTTAAATACTGTTCCAAAGAGTAAAGAAGCTTTTTTGGTCCCTTCTGCTATATAAGAATGAAAACAATAATTCCATATTTCTTCAACATCTACATAACTATTTAGAAAATATTTTTGATGCATAAAATAGCATATTTACATGTCTATAACACAGGAAAGTTAGATACTCTTATGATGATAATTCAATTCATATGCGAGAGATTTTTATTTGTCACATATTCCACCATAGACATTATTTTCTAAAATTGATCTAATAATCATATTTTTTTCTTTTGAAGATGTTGCTTCTGATTAATATTTATGAAAGATGATTCTATAAACTAGCATAACTACTTAGCAAAATAAGTTGTGTATTAAGCTTACATTCCTTAATGTAAGCACATCCACAGTATCATGCTTAAATGTATTTACTGCCGATAACAAATAATGATGAAGCAAAACTGAATAAAAGCTGAAAAATTTCATTATTTTCATACAAGGCACTACTAAAAAGGAAAATGGCCATAACAATAAAGCATGTATTTTGAAAATAATCACACTGAAGATTAAATTATCCAACTATTTATCCAATTAGGATTATCTTGCGTGGAGCAGGAAATAAAGTAAATGTGATCAAACAATATAAATAGTCTTTTTTTTTTAAATCTTGATGACAAGATAGACTTAATCATTTAGATTTTTCCATGAACTTTACACCACTTTATAGCAGGCCCACAGCACAAATGTCACGCAGGAAACTTTTGCTTCTGCAGTTTTACAAGCCTGTTCTCTCAGTATGTCTCCAGTAGGCAAAAACACTCTTTTCAGAAGTGATATACTGATACAATCACAACAAACTTGTGAGTATATATATATTTAAATAGTTTTCTAGGTGAATACCTAAGCTTCTCACCTGCTATTTCTGAACCGTAGATTCTTCTTTCCATTTCACTGTGTATCACTACCACTATCTTGGAAAAGACCCTTTCACTCCAAATCTTATTCAAGAAAACAGTAATTGCATACACGGAGAGTGAGATTCATTCATTTAACTCTCTTTACATAACCACAACTCAGTAGTCACAAAACTAAGCACTTGTAAAGTGCCATTTACCTGATACACTTTTGCCATCTACTTTAGGATGAGATGGATCACCCCTACAATTGCCTATTTCTGTCTGTTGAGTCTAAGGTGACTAAGTCAGATGCAGATGTTTACATTCATTCCAATGAATCCTACAGTGAGGATTTAATCTAGAGAGGGACTCATCATTGTAACACAACCGACTGTCCAAAATGAAACGCTGAATCTGTGCTAATAATTCCCTTAATTTACTAACTGGTGTTCAAATTGTAACATCATATTCATTGCCTTGTTCAGCAAACTTAACAATCACAGTTAAAGGCTAGGGAAGCAGATCCTGAGAAATTATATTGTGGGTTGATAGACTAAACTTACAGTTTAGATATGAAATCCAAGAGGTTTTTTTCTCCCTGACATCATGAAGACAACTAAAATTCCTGACCAAAGTTTAGTGACCTGATTATAACTAAATGATCTGTTTCTGTGTGTTCCCAAAGCACAGTTTTATGAAAACATTCCTTTAGCCTGAAATACAATGTGCTCAACACAGCACATTTGTCCTTACAGCTGATGGTTATGCCTTTGCTACCACCTAGACAACACTTTTAACCCACAGAGCTCGAAGAAGTTTACAAAAGTAGATATACGTCACCGACAAACATTTGTCTTATATCTCATGATGGTAAAGTTGCATGCAGAGTCTTGTCATCAATAGTGTTAATGTATCATACAATAAACCCTGAAATACTCTTTCTTGTCTGAAGGTATTGTTTCTCTTATTTTGATTTTTGCAAGTGAATGTTTTTAGAAAGGAAGCACATCCACCCACGTAGGAATACACACATTCAGTTTATGGTAAGAGAAAAATACATACTAATAGAAGTACTAAAATATATATATATATAAAATCAGTGTTAAACCTGTTAAACAACAAGAAAATTCTTATGAACTAGTGATACTGTCATTGAACTGGAGAGAGTTTGTGAACAAGCTTGCTCTGGCTTTTTCACCCTATGATTTGGAATCTGCTCACAGTACTGCCAGCTTAACCAAAAAGGATTAACTCTCATATCCAACTGAGAACACAGATAATTCTCAGTAATTGGTAAAAAATGAAGATGAATGGGGCTGAGAGATAAGGAGCAATTAGCTCATCAGCAGTTACAGCTGTGCACTCAATCCGGATCCATCTCTTGAGTCTCGGCCCCTTTTAAAGAACCCAAGCAGAATAAGCACAGGACACCCCCTCCCAAAAAATTGCTGTACCTGCCCATCATTTCTCTCGCTTCTATTTTATTTCCATGCTGTACAAAGACACCTGTCACAGCATTCTGTGTAAATTACTACCTCTCCCAGGACCTCTATCTAGAGCCAATCTTCTTTTACACCTCAAAAAAAAAAGGAAAAAAAAAAAAGGAAAAAAAAAAAAGCAAAACCCGGAAACCAAATGACTACTGTAGACACTCTTAAGTTCCCTGTCAATCGTTTCATTATAGCAGCATCATCTGTTTGAAAATATAAGCAATTCCCTCATCTAATTATAGGGAGGATTTGAGGTTCATTAACATTGCCAAGGCAGAGAATCAGATGTGCAACTGCAGAGCTGTGCTCAGTGGCCTGCATTCTCTGTTTCCTTTTATTTGCTTTTTCAAGGTCTCCAAGACTTTTTCCTGAAACCATAAAAGTAATTCTTTCCTTCAAAATAGACACGTGTGTTTAGAAAAAGGAAATGACTACATTTAGTACTGTGCTATTATTGGGCAAGGTCACAGGAGAAAAATAATTTCAACTAAATCATTTTTATCTCTGATTCTTGATTTAAAAGAAAAAAAGAATTAATAATAGTAAGCAAGCAACCATTACTTTTGAACAACAGATCACAGGAAGCCTTGCATTTGTCTCATAATTTTAAATACTGCAAGGTAATGCAGATGAACAGGAAACCTAACATACCAAGAAAACCTCTTAATTTTCAAGACATTTTGTGGTTGTTTATGGATTAACATGCTAGCCAAGTGTAAAATGTTGCCTTGTATTTCCTAACTGTGTTCAGAAACTCAGAACACCAAAGTCTTCAAGATTGCTTCACTTCCTTAAAGAAATAATAGCAATTTTTTTTGTATGAATGTGGTTTAAACAATGACATTTTCTTGGGACATCTGTTTTGAGAGCACATTTTGAATAGATATGAACTCATTTCCTACTAAGCAAGTAATTTACTATTGTTGATAGTTGTTTACAAGTTTTATGAGTCAGATTTTAGCAAGTGGCAAAGGTCTTTACAAATCCTTTGAGTATTCCCTGAAGTGTATGCACAGTGTTTTCATTATAGAAAATGTTCGGGAAGCAAAAGTATATGGACTGTTCTTCACTTCCTACCAAGTTATAGATAGCAGATCCTAGCTCACAGAAATAGCTTTAAACGTATTTACTTTCAAAGGCTTCTATCTTTCGCTGCTGCAGGTTAGTGAAGTATAATAGAGCAGTAAGTACTCAAGCAGCAAGGAAATAACTGAGCTGCTCTACCTATCTGTAACTTTGCAGTATTAGACACTAAATATACAACTGATCCTAATATCACCCTAAAATGTTAATACGACAAAGACCAGAACCTCAGCAATGAAATTAAAAGTTTGACCTTGTCACTCTCTTTCATTTAATTCTGCTATTAAAAAAAACAAAACAAAAAACCAAAAAAAACCCTGCAGCATAATCTTTCTTTGTTTGCTGCCATACGGAATTCATTCTTTAAACAAAAAAACAATAATTTATCTCTCCTGCATGCTGTGTGTAGAATTGCCACTAAAAAGAACCCGGGACATTTTTCCTTCTTATCTGCAGTGTAGCTTATATCAGCCAAGCTGTCACAAGACAGTACTTGATATAAACAAGAGATTGCAAAGACATCTCAGTAATCAATATTAGGATGGCTACAGTATGGAAGCCCCAACCACTGCATATCATTTGTCTCAGCATCTATTTCTATGACCAAATGAAGCATTAATTCAAATCATAAATCTATGGTGATTTAAATCTGGGAATGAGCACCTGCCTGCTTTAATGATTTATTTTGTACATTTCAGTAAGCAGGAGATTTGTCCATATGAACTGACAGGTCACCTTCAGATGCCAGTAGCAGACTGTTTATCACCATGCAGACTAGCATCTCATCTTAGCAAGTAAATATTAAACTAAAAGAATCCAATTGATTGTGGATGGGGGAGAAAGGCGTTGCAGCCATATATTTTACTCAGTGTGCTAATACCTCACTCTGATTCCTCTGTAATTTCTTTTTTTTTTCCCTTTTTTTCCCCTTTCTAAAATGATAATTCTAGTGGGAGGATGCAAGCTCAAGGTTACAGTACAAAACTGAGGGATAAAAAATAATTACTTATTAGTATCATTGGCCTCCTTTAACTCCCTTCACTCACTAACCTTTTGGCCAATGCTTCAAAGGACCAAGTTAATAAATTTGTGTAGTGCTCTGTATAATTATACTATGTTCATCTGCAAAAATTACTTCTACGAATCACATTAAGCATCTGTTTAAAAACAAAAAGCAAGCCAATTCTGAAGCAAACCTGACAATTCAACTCAAGAGACCATATTTTATTTATCTTCTTTTACATAGGCATTGGAACTGCCTAAGAACAGAGTATGAACAATCTATGTACAGTAATATACCATAAAGCCTGTTACATATGGGGTAAGACGTATCAGTTGAGCTTTCAGCCTGTCTGGTTTGTTTGTTTGTTCCTTTTCAGTTTGGTCAGGCACATAACATAATTTAAAATATAAGCCAAGACCAAGTTATTCCTTTTGTTTTATTCCTTCCTCCTGTCAACATTCAGTAACATAATATTTCAAATTCATGCCTAAGAAGCCATAATTTAAAATACTAACCATATACGGACTTGATAATATTTATTTTAAAAGATATAAACATCTGAAAAAATTGCAGGGGGGGAAAAAAAGCACACACCTACTACAAAGAAACACCTCTGAAATACGAGTTCTTGTCAAGGTAATACAATACACTAATTTTCAAAATGCAACTACTAAATAGAGATTTAACTCTTAATGTACCTAATAATACCCTGTAACTGGTAGCAGC
>NW_009701753.1:42112-47854 GCF_000703405.1 Apaloderma vittatum
AGGAATCACTTCCCTGATTCCATAGGCAAAACCGATACTGGACACTAGACATGACTCACTAGAAAAAACAAAAACAAAACCAAAAAACTAAAAAAAAATACAAAAACCAAAACAAACAAACAAACAAACAACAAAACCAAAACCAAGCTATTTTTGAGAAAAACTCTGTAGCTCAAGACCGGATGCACAGACAAGAACACTGCATTTCCAGAATCTTTCCCCATGGAATGGAGACAATGGGAATGCTACTTACTCTACTCAGCAGAGACCTTTTTTTCTGAACAATATAAACTCAATTCTTCATTCAGTTAAATTGGGAAATTAATTGAAATTAACAAGTAAGTTAAGGGGCTGAGAGGACATTTTGACAATGACAATAAATAAGCTTGCTGCGCCAACCTTGCCCTACTAAAATATCTGGAATGTATTTTCTTGAACAAGGAAAATGAATAAGCTATATAAGAACAGATTAATTTCTAAATTATGCCTCAAACAATGTTCTCAGAATGGATTTTTTTTCTTTTTTATTCACAGGAAATTTAGATATTCCCTCCATCTACTCTCCTACAAATACTTCACATGGTTTACATGTTGATTACCTGTTAACTTTCCCATTTGCACAGATGCAGAAGTGGTTTGTCTCTAGAACTACCAAGCAGAGTAACAGTTCCATAATCCAGTATTTGAACATTTTATTTCACATAAAGCGTTCATGTAAGTCTGAAATTCAAATCTAAACTAGCTTCTAGTTCTAGTACAGACTTTTTATCTTTTATTCTTGCATTCAGGCTTTTCACTCTTTCTCGTTACTTCACTTTTCTTCCAGTATGTTAGGGGCCACCTGGTCCTTCCACTTCATTTGTACCTATCTCCTCCTCCCAGATTTCAGATACCTGCTCCATACCCTCTCTCGCCTCCCCCCCTCCAAGAGGACAATCTTTCCATTAGTATTCTGGTGATTGCACATGTAAGTATCTGAGCACTAACAGAATCATTTAGGCTATTTTCTTTGCCATCACGAGTGCATTTTTTAAGCCTTTCTTTAAAAGAAAGACAAAATATCTGGCCATCTCCTTTTGCAGTAATGCGTACGTCTTGTTGTTATTTAAAACAGTGTGTGCCTAGGCGAACTGGTTCTTTGAACTGCAATTCACATTATTTCTAAATAATAGCCTACTGATGCCTACTGAACTGTACAGAAACACTGTTCACAAACACGTGTTTATTTATGTTCAGGCTAGAACATAACTCTCTAAGACTCATTTTAAATGTATTTAGGAGATGAAAAACTAAAAAAATAAACAAAACTAAACAAAAGAGCCAAAATAAAAACAAACAAAAAATCCCTATCTTGAGCCATTTTACTCCAATATACACCAATCTTGCCTGCAGTCTTCTGAACGTACCTCTTTGTCATTGAATTTCTGTTGCTGAGTTAATACTGTCTCAACATGATAAAAGGAGCCAATACAATGAAATGGCATAACAAAACATTTTACAGCAGACACACACAGATGATTAAAGATTTAATCAACAACAACAAAAAGTTATTCTAGCTTTGAAGTATGCTTTAGCAAAACAAATCGTCCAAACAAACGAATAAAGTATACTGAAGCAATTCTTGTTTGAAAAAGAAAGAGTTGCTGATGGCTGCTTAAGAAATGGAAAAAACCTGTTAACTACATTTTAAGAATGTGTTTATTAAAATAAAATATGATAGGAACTGCAGAGCATGGCAATAATTTATTGTGTATGTATGTTTTCCTTTTGTCACAGGGCACATGAAAGTATGAAATATTTTGCTTTCAAGCTTGTGTTCTGAATTACCTAAAGTCGATACCCAGCACACTGAGCAGCAGACATTGTTAAATTTCACTTTGACACCATCATCTGTCACCCCACCTGTACTTTGAAAAATGAACTCTAAGCAATCAAACCACTTTCTTTCATGGAAAATATTAACTGGAGCCTGCAAAAGTAACCTGCAAAGGAAAGAATGTTTTTGTAATAGTAACAACAACCATGAACGCTGGTGTTAAGGTCAGGTACAAAATAAAACGAAAAACAGTAGGAAAAGGAAAACAAATATGCAACTTCTTACACCAAATCAAGGACTTCAGAAGGAAGTCCAGAAGGATCACCATTTTTATAAAATATCAGAGCATAATGGACATGTAACAATGCTGTGTCTGCAACTTACCAACACTTGAATTCAGATCACCATTTTCAGAGTCTGCTCCATGCTGGTTATTATTTGCATGATAGTTGGACATAGCTTCCAATTTAATTTTTTTCACTTTCATTGCTTCTGCTATGGCGGCATTGGTGGCAGCTGCTGCCGCTGCAGCTGCTGCCAGCTCCTGCCGCTGCAGCTGCTGCTGTCAGGCCTGAAAAGAAGTATGAACAAAGTTTAACATACGTTATTGTATGATTCTTCATTATCGTAGGGACTAAGACTGTAATTTCTCCTCCATGCTTGCTACATAATGAATAGAGAACATTGCAGAATGTTACTTCTCCTGTTAGATTTGAAAGCTATCAACTTTTACAACAAAAATGTTTCACATCATATTTAGCTAGTTACTCCTATACATCCACCTAAATCTTAACTTTGTATCCAGTAACAGCAGTTATAACACAACCATCACTAACTGCAGCTACAAAGACATGCTTTCAGAAATCTAACTTAGCTTCAAAATGGTGTCTGGCTATGAATAGGTGAACATGCACATAACTGTATTTAGGGAAAAAATAACCTTTACATCTTGAATGTCTGACACACTAAAGAAAACAGGAAAAAAACAGGTCTATAATTTCTGAGTAGCGGATTAAAGATCAGGTATTTAACTCTCATTTTACACACAGCAGCAAGATGTAGTCATTTTAGGAAGTGTTTTTTAGAAGAAAGGTTAGTAATGCAGAACATAGGTAAAGTATTTATTTTGCTTTCCCCAAACTTCAAAGCATTAAGGCATTTATCAGTGAGAAGATAAATTATTAAACCCAATTAATCCCAATTCCAAAGCCACCTTCAAGCAATCCGAGTGCTCTTCCTATCAAACCAAATTTTTGCTATCCAGCCATTTTACAAGAACCTTCTACCAAAATGAGGAAATTTCTCTTTGCCAAAAGCAATTAGAGAAACAGTGCAGTAACACTTCAAATCTCAAAAATTAGATACTGCCTTTAATCAAAGTCACAAGCAGGAGCTTTTGCCCTCTTGCCTGAGGTACAATAATTCTGCAGTCCCAAAATTGTGCTGCCATCCAGTCAGATCCCTCTGCCACAGCCCGGGTGGCAGCACAGAGAAGTCTGTGTCAGAACTTCACAAGAGCTGCTGACCCCCCACACACAACTGATTCGAGGCAGACACGGAAAATAAAGAGAAATAAACGTAAGAAATTTTTAAAAAGAAGGCATTAAACCAGTTTTACGCAATCTCAGTGCGTGATGACACAAGAGGAGAACGGACCATCATTTTGAAGCAAAATTCTTGACCTGACCATGAAGGCTTGAAACAATTTGGTGTAATTAGCTGAAAGGTGCGCCTGCTCATCTGGTTTTCAGCTACTCTGAGAGGTGTGAAGTGGAATTAACTCCACAATTCCCTGTTTTAGTGGGCCAAAGCTGCTGCCCAGCATAGGAGGAGTGCAATTCATCAGGGAAGACCAAACAAGCAAATAATCTGAAGCTGCTGAATTAAATATTGCTTCCACCATTGCTGCCAAGGGCCTCTTGTTATTTCCTTTGCCTCCTTACACAGCCAATCAGTTCACTCTTGCCATGTTTTCAGCTAGTGATGGGAAGGGACAGGAGGCAAAACCCAAAGGGGAGAAGGGATATCAGGAAAGCAACGAGGTGGCATAAGAGGTGCCTTTGAATATATCGTGCCTTGACTCAAGGTTGCTTTCCCTTCCTTCTTTGCACGAAGGTTTGCAAACAGTTGCAGCCTCCTGACCGTCCTCGCAGACTGACTTCTAACATCTCCAAGTGCAACCAGAATTACCAAGTATGCAGCAATTACATTCTGCATAGGCAGATCAGTATTATCCAGAAAGCTGCTATTTCAGATAGAAGAAGGTGTACCAAAAGCCAAAAATCAAATCAGAAGGTGGATTAATACAAGGGTTTAATTTTATTTTAGCTTTTCCTACTATTACAAATTGTGCATGTTCTGATCTTAAGAAGGTATTGACAATAACATGGATTGCTTCCAATGATATTTTTACCTTAGAGGAAGGATATGAAGTTATACATTATACAAATTTGGTTACAGACCCTAAATTAGGCCACCGCAAAAGGGACGGTGCACCTCTGAACTTTGGTTTGCATCCTGTGTTCATTAAACAATACAATAACCTATACTTCCTTTTTTTATATACATCACTGACAAGCTAAAACTAGCATCTTTAAAGAACAATCCTTTGGAGGAATATTCAGATACAACATAGCCAATGAATACAACAGCAGGTTTCAAACTTTTGGCCATGACCGCATTTCCAGACCAGCAGTTCTTAAGTGCTTCCAAGTATTAAATACCTTATTACACAGACTCTAAACATAGGACTTGTGAGCCCATTTGTAAATATGACATCTCACTGGAGTAGTGACCTGGCTGCAGAACAGCTAAAACACAAACTCTCTTTTGCCACAAAATTTGCAAAAAAAACCAAAACACCCAACATATTTTGGTGCTCGTCTCCACAACAGACCATAATGCTTCTCTCTAGAGGAAGCTATACTCTTTGAATAGGGACTGGGGAACTAAAGCACAGACTGCTTAGTTACGTAGCACGATTTTCACAAGATAATGCTTGCGATAATTAATGATAATTTAAAAAAAGGCACAAATTAAACTACTAATTTCACTCCTTCTCTAGCACAGGCACGCAAGTGATTGAAATGATTACTTTGCTATACAGCAATACGGCAATTAATTTAAAATATACAAATCTGAAATGCATGTCTCCTATAAGCACTGGTGTAACTGGGGGGAAATGCGAGTAAGGAATAATCCTCAAAATTACAGCTTAATACCATTCCTCACAGCAATTCCAGCCTATAGCGTAGTTTCTGCTTTACTGTTACTTTTTCCTATCACTCAGTAGTCACAACACAGCAAAGCAAGCGGTAAGGAGGGTCCTGAGACTGTAGAGCTCCTTGCGTCGTAGCATTGGTGCATTGTGGTATACTGTGGTATGGTACAAGACAAAACTTCTCTAGCACAGAGTGACTTGTCTCACTAGCAAAGGCAGCCAAACATATTCTAAACAGAAGAGGTTAATAATTTATTATTATTAATAGAAAACATATATTTATACATGTTTTAAAATACTAAACTTTAAAGTTCAGGTATAGGTATATACTCAATTAAATACTTGGGATTTATCTCTTTTTAAACCTGTTGTCCAAAAAGAGCCTTTTGACCTAAACAGTATTTAATATCATTTTACTTTTACAAGTAGCCAAGGAATTTCTGAGGTGAATGCTTTTCTACACTACAGAAATTTTATCTTCAAAAATGGGATAACTAGAAGTCATCTATAAATGTAACTGAAATGAATGAAATAAGGATCACACCGAAGAGCCACTTTCATGTTTTGCATTCTTTACAAGTATTAATTTGAACAGTTAAAAAGTATCCAGGCAAAAATATTCAATGGATTAAAGTCAATGGTAGTTGTCATTAATATTCTGAAATTGATAAGTTGTTTATGTCTGGCATTCTTCCTTCTGATTATG